>NC_060138.1:46245076-46548106 GCF_021461385.2 Schistocerca piceifrons
CATGTGCTACGCTAATCAAAGATATCACTTCATTTTGAAAGGTATGTCGGCCACCTAGTAACTGTTAATGAGCATCTTTGGTGGCAACCCCTAAACAACGCAGCTAGGCGACGGTAGTAACTACAATGTAAACTTATTAGTGAAAGAGACTTTAAAAGATTTGTGTAACCCCGAATGTAGACTCAAATCAGTACAAAGAGCGGGCATTATCAACAAATATTGACTGCAATAACAGATTGTATTGTGTCGCCTTGCTTTCACATACCTCGACGAGGTGAAGAATACTACTGGCTGGGCATAGAAAAAGGACATTACACTTTCGCTTATTGTGGAAATGCCAGCAGGCAGCAAATGGAGACGTCACATTTGTCATATCCATGTGTCACAACACATGCCAGATCATTTAAATGCTTGACCTGTTCTACTGCTGTACAGCTTACCACCACTTTTATTCTTATGCGGTCTCATCCCACAAAACACATTGTTTTAGTTTTCTTTCAGTATGTAGTGGTACTGCAGTCTTCAGCTGCTTTGCTGACTAGATAAACTTCTTTTTGCGGGTTATTCTCTTTCGCTGATGTCTTCTGTGTATAAAACACAATTCAGAGTAGTATCTTTGCCTCTTCGAACATCTGCATTGTAGTGGACCACCCAATGCAACCTCCTATGCAGATTTAGGAACGTTGAATGGTGTGGTCCAGTGGTGCGCCGGGGCACTAATGTTAACAATAGTTTAGTTCCCAGAGTTGTACGATCACTCTGTCTTCTTCCTAGTGCAGCCTCACAGAGGCCGTGCTGACGCCGCGCTGCAGGGGGGGGGGGGGCACAGGGCAGTGCGTCAGCACCCAGCGAGGAATCTGCTGACGTTGTCCGAGGTCAGCGCCGTGCCCCGTCACAGAGGGGTACACTTTGTGGCATGTCGCTGCAGCCTGTTGTGGCTGTGGCCATCTGTCGCAGGCTCTGTGTTCTCGCTGAGTCACAGATATGACCTGCAAGAATGCAGCTTGCAGCCACCCGGCAAATCCAACTCCCAGGTTCACTCAGGTGAATGCCGCGTTGTCCTTGGGCGATAGACTACAAATCTGTACAACTAAGACAAAGAAATATGATCAAATATTCGTCAATTTATTTTGACAAAGATTTTAGACTTGGCACTAAAAACGGGTATTACACGGTCCTCGTATTTTTCGCCGAAGTTCAAGATGGCTGACAACAATAACTGGTTATTACTCGCTGTAGTTGCGTCTGCCACAGTTGCATTGTCAGTGCTTTAGGAAGAGAGAAAAAGGAAATATACTTGGGTGAAGCCGTGGGTCTTATGCCGAGATAGTACAGGAATTCACCAAAATTTGTTACGAGAGCTGCAAGTGGAGGACGTCAGGTCTTATATAAGTTACTCGTGAATTAAAGAGAGTGAATTTCAGTATATGTTCAGTACAGTGGTTTCTAACGTTACAAAGCAGAAGACTCACTTGAGTAATGCTACACATGCAGAAGACAGGTTCACCAGAACACTGCAGTTTCTTGCTACTCTAACTTAGTATACAGCACTCGAATACCAAAGTGCACATTAACCAAAATAATTCCAGAAACACGTGAAGTTATTTATAAAGCACTGAAGGAAGAATATCTGAAAATGAATAAATGTTTAGAGCACTATATGGGTGTTAAGAACTATTTTTATTTTTCATTAATTTAATTAATAGAATTTGTGTTCTAACTACTACAAAATTAATGAAAAAATGCGAAAGAGATTAAGCACGTTTTAACTTGAGGCATCCAGAGTTTAGAAATAAACAAACTAGAATGGAGAGCTAAATTTTTTTTTTTATTTTAGTGTTTGTCACCCTTTATTCCAGCTTGCTGAAAAGCTGCCTTGGTGCTTCCCAAGGTAGAGGTTGATGGCTGTAGCTGTGATTGTGGATATGATATCACCTGCAGCATAACCCGTCAGCACACGGTTAACAGCAGGCATTCTGCCCCTTGCTCACTACCCCACACCTGTCGAAGGAACACACCAAGTAGCCGGCCGGAGTGGCTGTGCGGTTCTAGGCGCTACAGTCTGGAACCGTGCGACCGCTACGGTCGCAGGTTCGAATCCTGCCTCGGGCATGGATGTGTGTGATGTCCTTAGGTTAGTTAGGTTTAATTAGTTCTAAGTTCTAGGCGACTGATGGCCTCAGAAGTTAAGTCGCATAGTGCTCAGAGCCATTTGAATCATTTTTGAACACACCGAGTAAACTTTGCAGCCATGTTTACAAAGACACTAGAGACGTGAAACAGCTGTAGCGATGCCAGCGCTCCAAGCGACTACACTTCACACTGCAGTGAACAGTGACTTTCATGATCAAATCTACGGCGAGACCCTAGATTTTATCATGTTTCTTTGACGAAAGGCGAGATTTGACAAAGTTCCCTACTACACTATCAAATTTCTTTGTCATAAGTATTTGACATATCAACTTTGATAAAGAATTAAGATGGTGTAATACCGGTCTAAGAGGAGAGGGTGGAAGGAGAGCCCTCGCACTTTAACACTGAAGAGTCCGGCTAAGGGAATAATCCATTACAGCGAAGAGGAACGTTTTGAACCCCCAAGATGGCAGCCGCGGCTCCACCACCAGACTCACTCTGCATGGCTCCTATGACGTAGTCAGTGGACATTTTTTCACTGGAGGTGCCCAGACATATTCCGTCACCCAAACACAATACATCCCATACAGATTCTGCCACAGCTTTGGCTTCACAAGGGAATACTTCATAGAATGCGGACAGTCTGTGGCCAACAGCAGGCCACGTGTTACAAAGAACGTGCAAGCCTTTTTCGAACTACCACCTTACATGTCTCCCCCTCAATGTGTCTGGGATATCGCTGATCAAGAAATTATTCTTCACGTCCACCAGTCATCACTACTGATGTTTTGTGGAGCGGCACACCAACCGAGCAGAGATACGTACACCAGGAAAAGAGATGCACCATAATCATGGCCACGCCTCATTTGATGCCATGTTACCACATGTAGGAGCTCTCTCTGCAGTTTCTATATTCTGATAGCAAATTTCTTAATTCTTCATTCACATGAGCCTTGACCATATTTATAATTTTCGTTTCAGTCGTATACAAGGCGCAACAAATCTTGCAAGCGGAGTGTACGGCGTGCCTAGAGGAACTATTTGAGTAGAGGAACCTATGGTTGGAGAGGTCATCGAGTGACCCTACAGAGCACTGAAGTTGGAAAGCCAGCAATTACTTTTGGAACTCAGGCTGTGTATTAATACGAGATTATAAACCTGGTTTCTGCCCTGATTTATACCTCGCCGCAGACGCTGAACATGACCCATTAATAACGCAGTCTGACTGGAACGACAATGTTCCAGAGAGGGCAGAACTTTCGCAAATCGCAACATAAAGGTGGGGGCGGGGGGGTACTCGGAACTAACACAAAACGAAATATAAATTACAACACTGACTGCAAACATCGTACAGCACTGCTTCAGAGTGTAATACGTTGTGCATTATAGGCTCAACTTGTGCATTATAAATATGATTTTCATTTTTGACCAGTGGTACTTAAGAAATTGTAAATGTATTAACTTGTGTGGCGGAATAAGCAATTTCTGATGACGCCGGGTACGTAAGTAAGATAACAGCAATAGCTTCATATTTATGGCGCGTTACCGCTGAAATAATTGCACAGGACGTGACTGGGGCACGTTTTTATTAAGAAAATCTTAAGTATCGATATGCAGATATTTGGGACACGTGGTGGAACTCCTGAACAGAGGAAGACGTGTAAGATAATAAATCCGCGAAGGCTAAATATATAAAAAATTAATAATACTTTTCGAACAGGGAGCATACCTAAGGTTATCCGTGACGGATGTAAGCAGCGCATTACATCAAACCGTGTAACATCCCCCTCGGATATCACAGCACAAGGAAAATTAAAAGTAATGTAAAAGGCTTCTGAAACACGATCTCACGAATGAGAGAAACTGTTTGTAAGTCAGTGCAATCCGCGAATGTTTAAATAGGAACGGACACCGATCATCGGATGTTCCGATGAAGTCGAAAAGACAGAGAAAAGAAAGAACATTTCCCACGACAAGTTCGCATGGAAAATGTAACGCGAGGAGGACAGAGATTCTGCACAACGTGACAGCACACGAAAATTCCAACATCATAAATACACTGCCGGGAAAAAAAATTAAGTATACCTGAATGATGACATCGCTTTTGATGAGATGACGACATATGCCACCTGGGCGATAGTAGACGTACTGTAATGGTTTCAACGTCGTTCGCTAATAGATACCATAGTGACACAGCTGCCTGCACGCCATCTGTATCTACCATTTAATAAGGAATGCCCTCAGCCAGACGACTCATTGTGGTGCAAACCTGTGAAGCAAGCAGGTAACCGCGCCATGAAGATACACTCGTGGTTCGTACAGCCAACAAAGTGAGTTTGAAAGAGCCAATTTGTGGCCTCCCTATTGGGAACGCTGCCTGGTATCAGTGGTCACGTCAACATTCTGACACCAGTAGATGAGGTTCTGGACGTCCATGTAGCACAGTCGCCCGTCAGGATCGTCGTTTTGTAGGGGCAGCTGTGGAGGATCGTACAGATACAACAACACAGATAAGAGGGCCTGTGAGTTTAGACGTGTCAACTCTAACTGCTGCAAACCAGTTATTGTTAGCAGTGGGGCTACGAGCCCGCACACCTCTACCACGTCTTCCACTCACGACACAGCAACGACGTGCACGGCTCTAAAGGTGTCGTCAGAGGATCACTTCGTAGACAGAATGGCGCGCCATGATCTTCAGCGATTAAAGCAAATTCTGCCTTCAACCAAGTGAGAGTCGTTTTTGCATATGACGTACATCTGGTGAGCGCTGTTTCGTAGACTCCATTCGTCCTAGACACACTGGTACCGTCCCAGGGCTTATGGTCTGGCTTACTATAAGCTACAACTCTCGTTCACTTCTGGAGGGGACGCTAACCAGCTCTCGGTACGTGCAGAATGTTGCTGGACCAGTTCTTTTCCCGTTCTTGGAACAGGAGTGTGAAATCCTATTCCAACTGGATACTGCTCGCCATACACACTGCTCATGAAACTCAACGCGCTCCTGGAGACGTGGACCAACTTCCCTGACCAGCACGACTTGTCCCCAATGGAACACGTGTGGGAAATGATGGGACGAGAGGCGACTCATGGCTAGTCGTCAACTAGTAACTTTTCCAGAACCACATGAAGAGGTCGATTAGGCGTGGTATAACGCATCCCAGGGCAGTATTCGCCAACTGCACGATCGAGTGGATGCCAGAGTCAACGCCTGCGTTGCCACCCTTGTTGCCTACGTCACGTACTAATATGGGTGTCTCAGCGTGGGTTAATACCTTGTACCTCGGAACCGATTGTGCTATTGATTTGTAACTTAAATCATTGCATTTACTCCATAAGGACTGTTTCAACATTAAATCTTGGATGAAATCGAAATCTCTAAATGGTTGTACTACTTTTTTTCCAGCTTGCTGCGATTTTACCATATTCCTGATAGATGTCGGTGAAGTACATTTATCTCGAAAGCTGCCACCTCGGTAGCTGACATAGTCGGCTAGCGTCGGATATTCTTTGAGCTGACAAGTGACGCACACGGCGCTCCAGCGCGCAGTTATAAAAGATGCTCGCACGAACGAGTACGTGTTACAGTTGCGGAGGCAACGCCTGCCGGTAGCCTACCCGCCAGGCAGCAGACGCGAGCCGACGCGCTGACGGACCGCGAGCGGAACTTCTCTCAATCGCCCAGCGTTGTTTGTTGTTGACAGATCGCGATGAAAGCGACGATTTCCACTCGAGAAGATCGAAATAGCTGCTGCGTAGGCAGCCATTGGCCCATGTCATTTCGACACTGTGTTGTATCATAGGACGACCGTTTCGTGCACGAATTCTCATTCACTGTTTGTAACGGGGCCTACGAGAAAGGCTGGCAGCGGTTCGTCCGCCCAGCTAAGCAGACGAACTACCTTTCCACAGCTGCTAACTTGTAGTTAGGTAGTTGCTTACAAATGGGAATTGCACCTTTTACCGGAATTCGATATCATGAAGTAACACTGATTACTTGTGCCACAACGAGCAGAAGTCCGTACGCCTACTATTAATTTGTTACGGCTGTACTAGGTACAATAAGACTACCATTTTGTGAAAATCATTATCACTAGCTTGAGGCACTACATCTTGTATGAAATGAGAACTGTTAAGCGGAAGAGAGTGGATGGTGTAAACAAGCCGTTATGCCATTTACGTCGAACGTAGATCTTAAATTGCAGCATGTAGTCAAAAGTTTTGTGTTTCATTGAAGCCCCAGGAGTGAATAAGAATCCATAATAGCCGATTCCACCATAAGATACAATTCTCCTTTGCGCATGAATACCCAATTTCAAGTTAGCAGCTTTACAAACGTGCTTCGTCTGCTGCCCTGGATGGTTCAAATGGCTCTGAGCGCTATGGGACTTAATATCTGAGGTCATCAGTCCCCTATACTTAGAACTACTTAAACCTAACTGTCATAAGGACATCACACACATCCATGCCCGACGCAGGATTCGAATCTGCGAGCGTAGCGATCGAGCGGTTCCAGACTGAAGCGCCTAGAACCGCTCGGCCACACCGGCCGGCTGCTGCGCTGAGCAGCCTCGGTTTGTGAGGAAATGAACAGCAAAGAGGTGTGTTTCACAAGGTGTTACAGAATGGGCGTCATCATCCCTGTTGCCCCTCCCCACCCGCCCATTCTCGAGAGGAGGTATTTCTTAAATGAACAGAGCGACCATGACAAGAGACTACGGCACAAAATAGCGAAATCTAAAACACGAATTGTTACTACAGAGAGCGACGTGAAGTATTTAGAAGTTAAAAATATAAAAAGGTTTATGTTAAACGGACATTTTGTTATTTATTTATATTTATTGTTTACTTTGGACGTACTCCCTCTATTTATTTAATAGCTCGTATTTTTTATATTTTTTGAGCTTTGTCACGATACAGATTATTTTGCACGCTGCGAAATGTAAACGCACTACTGCGGCTTCGATGAACAAACCACTCGAATCAATAATACTACAAGGAAGACTGAGATACAGCGATAAATTAATTTTACAGCAAATATTGTCACCATTAATCGTTAAAATAAGTATCTGAACCTAAAACTTTATAAAAGACTAGCGAGCGATTTGAACTGTAGCCCAGCACTTGTGACGTCACACCAAAATTCCTGTAAATGTTATAAGTACGGACAGCTCTTTATGTTGATTCTGCTTCTTGCCTACTATTATTACTGCTTTGTTTTACCACAAATTTTGGAGTGTATGATCAGATACCTGTGCAAATGTAGATACCTGAAGTGCAATATTGTATTCATAAATGTAATTTTTCTCAACTTTAGATTGATCGTGCAGTGTAGCTACAATGGAAACTTCTTTGAGCTGATTCCCAACTTCAAACTGATGACACGCATATAACACGTCCTGTCTCAACTGTTATGTGTATGTGAGTGGCTTTCCAAATAGCATACATCAAAAGGAGTTTGTACACTTTACAAATGACAGAAAAATTATAACTGCTAGTATCAGAGAGTCACCAATAGAAGAAACTACAAATGATCTTCAAAGAATTATTAAGTACTTCTCTGCAAATTGATTGTTCCTCAACTACGTAAAACACAGAATACTCGGTTCTCTACAACTCAGTTCTCTGCACTACTGCCGGCCGCGGTGGTCTCGCGGTTCTAGGCGCGCAGTCCGGAACCGTGCGACTGCTACGGTCGCAGGTTCGAATCCTACCTCGGGCATGGGTGTGTGTGATGTCCTTAGGTTAGTTAGGTTTAAGTAGTTCTAAGTTCTAGGGGACTGATGACTACAGCAGTTGAGTCCCATAGTGCTCAGAGCCATTTGAACCAACCATCTCTGCACTACTAATGTAACACGAACAATAAAGTATCACTTAACAGGAATCAATGAGTATGGAATAATGGTCGGAGTTGTGCCCATAATGAAATTGTGAACTTGAAGAAATATAATTTTCAGCTTTTCAAATATTTAAGTTTGTAATCTTTTTCCCTCTGCATAACTGCTAGTTGCGAAAGTAAATATATCATCACCTTGGCATGTTTTGAATATTTTCACTCATTTTCTGGGTGTGGATAATGCACGACCTAATTTTTTATAGCTTGAGTCTTTTTTTCTTTGTCCCAAGATGTCGGTCGTGTACCGTCCTTTGCTATCCCGTACATTAATCACAGAACTAATCCTTAACCACCTTTTTTAACGAATAAGCAAATTAGCGAAATATAAATTATAAATAAATAATCAAATAAGTGGGTGAGTATATGAAATAACTGGATATAATACCGTAGAGTAACGATGTAGGTTAAACTATGTAGATAGTTTAAGTTCAAACCATAGACTGTGTGTTAAAGAAAGTTAATACAAATGACAATGGTGGCCTCACATGAATTTACGGATTCAAATAAAAACAATTAAATAATCATTAGTTTATGTAAAGCAAGCAGAGCATTGAATACTGCAATACGTGTGAGTAAATTTCGTCTAACTGCACATTAATTGACTAAATCAGCAGGATATATTCAAAGTTCAAAAACAGGGTTTTCCACTGTCAAACGCGACGTAAAATAACAGTTCATTATTCCAAATAAGCATCGCAATAAAACATGCTACCGTCTACCATACACAAATAAAAGTATTAACTGCAGCAAATAATCACAGTTCACAGCTGCCTCAAAGGCCGTAAACAGAATTAAATTTCGGGCATTAGCACAAAAATAATCGCAAAAAAACACTGTCAGATGCTGTAAGTCTTGTGAAAAGTTAATCTGTAACTTTTTAGACTTCGTAACTCACATTCACAAAATTACACTGAAGCGCCAAAGAAACAGGTAAAGGCAAGCGTATTCAAATACACAGCTTATGTAAACAGGCAGAATAGGGCGCTGAGGTCGGCAACGCCTATGTAAGACAACAAGTGTCTGGCGCGGTTGCTAGATCGGCTACTGCTGCTACCATGCCAGGTTATCGAGATTTAAGTGAGTTTGAACGTGGTGTTATAGTCGGCACATGAGCGATGGGACACAGCATCTCTAAGGTGGCGATGAAGTGATGATTTTCCCGTACGACCATTTCACGAGTGCACTGTGCATATCAGAAATCCGGTAAAACTTCAAATCTCCAACATCGCTGCTGCCGGAAAAAGGTTCTGCAACAACGGGACCAACGACCATTGAAGAGAATCGTTCAACGTGGCAGAAGTGCAATCCTTCCGCAGATTGCTGCAGATTTCAGAGCTGCGCCATCAACCAGTGTCAGCGTGCGAACCGTTCAACGAAACATCATCGATATGGGCTTTCGCAGTCAAAGTCCCACTTGCGTACCCTTGATGACTGCACAACAAAAAGCTTTACGCCTCGGCTGGGCCTGTCAACACTGACATTGGACAGTTAATGACTGGAAACATGTCTTCTGGTCGGATGAGTCTCGTTTCAGATTGTATCGAATGGATGGACGTGTACGGGTATGGAGACAACCTCATGAAACCATGGACCCAGGATGTCAGCAGGAGAATGTTCAAGCCGGTGGAGGCTCTGAGATGGTGTGGGGCCTGTGCAATTGGAGTGATATGGGACCCCTGATACGTCTGGATACTACTCTGACAGGTGACAAGTAACTAAGCATCCTGTCTCATCACCTGCATCCATTAATGTCCATTGTGCATTCCCACGGACTTGGGAAATTCCAGCAGGACAATGCGACACCCCACACGTCCAGAATTGCTACACAGAAACACTCTTCTGAGTTTAAATACTTCCGCTGGCCCCTAAACTCCCCAGACGTGAACATTATTGAACACATCTGGGATGCATTGTAACACGCTGTCCAGAAGAGATCACGACCCTCTCGTAATCTTACGGATTTATGGACAGCCCTGCAGAATTCATGGTGTCAGTTCCATTCAGCACCACTACAGATATTAGTCGTCCTCGCCACGTCGTGCTGCGCACTTCTGCATGCTCGCGGAAGCCCTACACGATGTTGGACAGGTGTAGAGTTTTCTTTGGCTCTACAGTGTATTATAGGTCTGGACAAACTGCAAAGTGTGTAGCTAGCTCCGTCACAAGATATACGTAAAATCCAGCGAATGTTAAACTAACACACGTGGCACGTCGGTCACTCACTTCAGTCACCAACTTAAGGCTGCGAGACGATCGTGTGTTTTCCGCCGTTCATGCGTAACTGCTCTCGGTGACATAACACAGAACCGAACCGAAGGGTCAAAGGTCGTGCCGCGGTGGATACAATGGAGTCGGACGAGCATCGCCAGGTGTGCGGATCGGCGACGTGTGTCTGGTCCTTCGTGCGGCAGATACTGGCCGTAATTACGCGTACGACTCCTCATCTGATATCTCCTCACTTGCTCCTCTTTCCGGGCTCGGTATACTTCCCACAAACGAAGACGAACTCCGGGCAGCGGACTGGCGGACATGCAGTTCACTACTTGTTTGCCGACGAGGAGACAAACGACCTCGATTTTTGGCAGTTCCTTAGTGAACGGCATTGTGCAGTTGTCCGCAACCCCAAAAGCAGACCAATTTTGGCCAGGTTTGTTTGTTGTGTCTTTTCTTAATCCACCCCGAAGTTGGGGTGTCCCTGCAGTGACGAGATGATGCACTCATTTTCCACTCTTAATACCGATTATTTTCTGGTCATTGGAATGTTATTCTCCGAAATACTATACGTTCGACAGTCCCACCGAAAGTGGCGAAAAAATGGCTCTAAGCACTATGGGACTTACCACCTGAAGTCATAGGTACCCCAGGATTCGAGCCTGCGACCGTAGCAGCACCGCGGTTTCGGACCCGAATGTGGCGAATTGTCGCTCCCTCCTCCTTGAGACATCGATTTCCCGCTACGCTCACAGGTGTAATTAAAAATAAAAGTAATAAATAAGTAACTAAAAATCAAATAAAAACGAACATGAACTTATTGGCGTGCTTTGTACCTCTACTCCACTTTCCCTACGCGTTTCTTCGTTGCTGGGACAGGGACAAGGGACATAGAGGCCAGTCCTGAGGTTGTGGCCCCTGCCCACTTCGCCCGCACCGCCCCCTTTGTGTGACAGGAAGATTGGGGAAGAAAGAAAAAAGGCCAACGGTCTTGCCGTCAGATCACTGAAGTTAATCACTGCTGGGCGTGCCCAGTAGTTTGATGGGTGACTGTCCCAGTACACTGTGCTCTGTGGGCAATTTTGCCTTTGCCTCTACATCAGAAGGGACAGGGCAGCTGGTGGCGTGAAGTCCATCATCACCAGTTTTGGCGCCAATGTTGTGGACTGCGTTCCAAACCCTTCCGCAGTGTCTGATGAAAGTGAGGGAATGGGACGTAGTTCATGGTCAGCCGTTGGTCGGACGTGGACGTTAAGTTCGGAGGGGCCCATGACACTATTCTACAGTGGTAGGCCTTGTGCTAGCATCGAGTTGCACCCTCTTCCTTCTCACATCATCATCCAACACATACATGCTGCAGACGCGCACACACACGCACACACACGCACACACACTCACACACACACACACACACACACACACACACACACACACACACACACACACACACACGTTACAATCAGCTATACTTAACAGCTGCCGGCCGGTGTGGCCGAGAGGTTCTAGGCGCTACAGTCTGGAACCGTGCGACCGCTACGGTCGTAGATTCGAATCCTGCCTCGGGGAATGAATGTGTGTGATGTCCTTAGGTTGGTTAGGTTTAAGTAGTTCTAAGTTCTAGGGGACTGATGACCTCAGAAGTTAAGCCCCATAGTGTTCAGAGCCATTTGAACCACTTAACACCTACACTTAAACAACTCACAACCGTCACATTTCGTGAAGGAAACGTAGGTACGGGTACGAAGGATTGAGAACACCCTTCCAGTTCGGCGTCTCCAGCCATTCATGCCATACAATTTCACTGAGCGCAACTTAGTTACTTAAATAATGACCACCACTCAAAATTAAAGGTAGTTATACATACACATATTATAATACATGGTGGAGAAAATTATCGCCGTCACTGCGCAAACTAAAAAAGAAAACCGTAACAGCCCAACATAAATTATCAATAGAGATCAAGAAGCGTGCTTGCATCTACATCTACATCTACATCTATACTCCGCGAGCCACCTTACGGTGTGTGGCGGAGGGTACTTATTGTACCACTATCTGATCCCCCCTTCCCTGTTCCATTCACGAATTGTGCGTGGGAAGAACGACTGCTTGTAAGTCTCCGTATTTGCTCTAATTTCTCGGATCTTTTCGTTGTGATCATTACGCGAGATATATGTGGGCGGTAGTAATATGTTGCCCATCTCTTCCCGGAATGTGCTCTCTCGTAATTTCGATAATAAACCTCTCCGTATTGCGTAACGCCTTTCTTGAAGTGTCCGCCACTGGAGCTTGTTCAGCATCTCCGTAACGCTCTCGCGCTGACTAAATGTCCCCATGACGAATCGCGCTGCTTTTCGCTGGATCATGTCTATCTCTTCTATTAATCCAACCTGGTAACGGTCCCATACTGATGAGCAATACTCAAGAATCGGACGAACAAGCGTTTTGTAAGCTACTTCTTTCGTCGATGAGTCACATTTTCTTAGAATTCTTCCTATGAATCTCAACCTGGCGCCTGCTTTTCCCACTATTTGTTTTATGTGATCATTCCACTTCAGATCGCTCCGGATAGTAACTCCTAAGTATTTTACGGTCGTTACCGCTTCCAATGATTTACCACCTACGGCATAATCGTACTGGAATGGATTTCTGCCCCTATGTATGCGCATTATATTACATTTATCTACGTTTAGGGAAAGCTGCCAGCTGTCGCACCATGCATTAATCCTCTGCAGGTCCTCCTGGAGTACGTACGAGTCTTCTGATGTTGCTACTTTCTTGTAGACAACCGTGTCATCTGCAAATAGCCTCACGGAGCTACCGATGTTGTCAACTAAGTCATTTATGTATATTGTAAACAATAAAGGTCCTATCACGCTTCCCTGCGGTACTCCCGAAATTACCTCTACATCTGCAGATTTTGAACCGTTAAGAATGACATGTTGTGTTCTTTCTTCTAGGAAATCCTGAATCCAATCACAAACCTGGTCCGATATTCCGTAAGCTCGTATTTTTTTCACTAAACGTAAGTGCGGAACCGTATCAAATGCCTTCCTGAAGTCCAGAAATACGGCATCAATCTGCTCGCTAGTGTCTACGGCACTGTGAATTTCTTGGGCAAATAGGGCGAGCTGAGTTTCACATGATCTCTGTTTGCGGAATCCATGTTGGTTATGATGAAGGAGATTTGTATTATCTAAGAACGTCATAATACGAGAACACAAAACATGTTCCATTATTCTACAACAGATTGACGTAAGCGAAATAGGCCTATAATTATTCGCATCTGATTTATGACCCTTCTTGAAAATGGGAACGACCTGCGCTTTCTTCCAGTCGCTAGGTACTTTACGTTCTTCCAGCGATCTACGATAAATTGCTGATAGAAAGGGGGCAAGTTCTTTAGCATAATCACTGTAGAATCTTAAGGGTATCTCGTCTGGTCCGGATGCTTTTCCGCTACTAAGTGATAGCAGTTGTTTTTCAATTCCGATATCGTTTATTTCAATATTTTCCATTTTGGCGTCCGTGCGACGGCTGAAGTCAGGGACCGTGTTACGATTTTCCGCAGTGAAACAGTTTCGGAACGCTGAATTCAGTATTTCTGCCTTTCTTCGGTCGTCCTCTGTTTCGGTGCCATCGTGGTCAACGAGTGACTGAATAGGGGATTTAGATCCGCTTACCGATTTTACATATGACCAAAACTTTTTAGGGTTCTTGTTTAGATTGTTTGCCAATGTTTTATGTTCGAATTCGTTGAATGCTTCTCTCATTGCTCTCTTTACGCTCTTTTTCGCTTCGTTCAGCTTTTCCATATCAGCTATGATTCGACTACTCTTAAACCTATGATGAAGCTTTCTTTGTTTCCGTAGTACCTTTCGTACATGATTGTTATACCACGGTGGATCTTTCCCCTCGCTTTGGACCTTAGTCGGTACGAACTTATCTAAGGCGTACTGGACGATGTTTCTGAATTTTTTCCATTTTTGTTCCACATCCTCTTCCTCAGAAATGAACGTTTGATGGTGGTCACTCAGATATTCTGCGATTTGTGCCCTATCACTCTTGTTAAGCAAATATATTTTCCTTCCTTTCTTGGCATTTCTTGTTACACTTGTAGTCATTGATGCAACCACTGACTTATGATCACTGATACCCTCTTCTACATTCACGGAGTCGAAAAGTTCCGGTCTATTTGTTGCTATGAGGTCTAAAACGTTAGCTTCACGAGTTGGTTCTCTAACTATCTGCTCGAAGTAATTCTCGGACAAGGCAGTCAGGATAATGTCACAAGAGTCTCTGTCCCTGGCTCCAGTTCTGATTGTGTGACTATCCCATTCTATACCTGGTAGATTGAAGTCTCCCCCTATTACAATAGTATGATCACGAAACTTCTTCACGACGTTCTGCAGGTTCTCTCTGAGGCGCTCAACTACTACGGTTGCTGATGCAGGTGGTCTATAGAAGCATCCGACTATCATATCTGACCCACCTTTGATACTTAACTTAACCCAGATTATTTCACATTCGCATTCGCTAATAACTTCACTGGATATTATTGAATTCTTTACTGCTATAAATACTCCTCCACCATTGGCGTTTATCCTATCCTTGCGGTATATATTCCATTCTGTGTCTAGGATTTCGTTACTGTTCACTTCCGGTTTTAACCAACTTTCCGTTCCTAATACTATATGCGCACTATTTCCTTCAATAAGAAGAGATACTAATTCAGGAACCTTGCCCTGGATACTCCTGCAGTTTACCAATATTACGTTAACTTTTCCTGTTTTTGGTCTCTGAGGACGGACGTTCTTTATCAACGATGATAATGTCCTCTCTGGTAAGGCGTCAGGTATTTTATCGTTTCGCCCAAGATGGGGTCCCTCTAACCTAAAAAACCCCCGTGTGCACGCCACACGTACTCTGCTACCCTAGTAGCTGCTTCCGGTGTGTAGTGCACGCCTGACCTGTCTAGGGGGGCCCTACAGTTCTCCACCCAATAACGGAGGTCGATGAATTTGCAACCATTATAGTCGCAGAGTCGTCTGAGCCTCTGGTTTAGACCCTCCACACGGCTCCAAACCAGAGGACCGCGATCGACTCTGGGCACTATGCTGCAGATATTAAGCTCAGCTTGCACTCCGCGTGCGATGCTGGTTGTCTTCACCAAATCAGCCAGCCGCCGGAAGGAACCAAGGATGGCCTCAGAACCCAAGCGGCAGGCGTCATTCGTTCCGACATGTGCTACTATCTGCAGCCGGTCACACCCAGTGCGTTCAATAGCTGCCGGAAGGGCCTCCTCCACATTACGGACGAGACCCCCCGGCAAGCACACCGAGTGCACACTGGCATTCTTCCCCGACCTACCCGCTATTTTCCTGAGGGGCTCCATAACCCGCCTAACGTTGGAGCTCCCTATAACTAATAGGCCCGCCCTCTGTGACTGTCGGGACCTTGCCGGAGAATCGGCCACTGGCCCAACAGGCGAGGCATCCTGTGGTGGCTCGGAAACGATGTCATCACCACTAGGAAGCACCCCGTACCTGTTGGAAAGGGGTAAGGCAGCTGCCACGCGGCCAGATCCCACCTTCGCCTTTCGGCCAGGCACGCGCGAGCCCACCACTGTCCGCCATTCACCCTGGAGTGATGGCTGACCGGTAAGATGCTCACTGCCGGAAGACTCAGCGACATCAGGGGTTCCATGTGATTCCAAGGCCACCGAAGTAGGCATAGGTCTCACCACAGTTGCCCCAACGCCACTACGAGCCGACGCCTGCGCCTCGAGCTCGATGAGCCTAACAGACAAAGCCTCCACCTGCCACCGAAGAGTGGCCAATTCTCCTTGCGTCCGCTCACAACAACCACAGTCCCTACACATGACTATGTTTACCCTACTCTATACGGTGACAAATTCCCAAGATAATCTTCTGATGAGCTACTCTGATAATCAAGAAACACTCACTGAAATACGAGACGCGAAAACTACGCTAGGTTTTCCCAGAAAAACTATTTAAAAGCTAAGCGCAGCAAATAAGTACAAAAACGCTTTATACAAACAGTACTCGCTGCTGCTGGTGCTCTCGCTCTGGCTGTCACAAGACAACTGCTGATTCAAGTGACTAGTGGCTAACGGCCGAGAAACAAACAAAAGACGGTTTTAGGGCGCTTTCTGTTCTAAACGATCAAGAAAACACTAAGAAATCTAACACGAAAACTACGTAAAGTTTTATCAAGAACTGTTAGTTACTATGCAGAGCAGATAAACACAAATAGAATCCCTTCCTTAGTGGAAGGTCGTAAACAAAATGCAAAATAAACGCTTTATACAAACAGTACTCGCTGCTGCTGGTGCTGTCGCTCTGGCTGTCACAAGACTTGATGATAATGATGATGATGATGTTTGGTTTGTGGGGCGCTCAACTGCGCGGTTATCAGCGCCCGTACAGATTCCCAACCTTTGCTCAGTCCAATCTCGCCACTTTCAGGAATGATGACGAAATGATGAGGACAGCACAAACACGCAGTCATCTCGAGGCAGATGAAAATCCCTGAGCGTCCCGTCTTGATTGACTGGTTGATTGATTTGGGGGAGGGGACCACACAGCGAGGTCATCGGTCCTTTTCAAAGGAACCATCTCGGCACGTGCCTGAAGCGATTTAGGGAAGCCACGGAAAACCTAAATCAGGATGGCCGGACGCAGGTTTGAACCGTCGTCCTCCCGAATGCAAGTCCAATGTGCTAACCACTGTGCCACCTCGCTCTGTCATCCCGTATTGCAGTGTGGCAAAACATGACAGAAATTTATACATAGTTGCCAAATACAGTAGTAGATTGAGGTTAGTCATTAGGAATATTTGGTAAGGATATGAGAATCTCATGTTGCCTTCATATTACATGCAACGGTACAGAGTTCATACTAATGGCAAAATTTGCATATCAATGTAGAAAAACCCTTCCACAAATCCCTATACGCAAGAGTTATTTGAAAAATAGCTAGTTTTTGGTGTTTACTGATGTGATAAGCTTTCATATGAAGGCAACATTGGAAAATATTGATTCAGTGACTCATTTGTTATTAATTTTATAAACCACTGTGATTAAAACAAGTATAGCTTTCATAATAGGCAACGGCCTTGCCGCAGTGGATACACCGGTTCACGTATGATCACCGAAGTTAAGCACTGTCCGGCGTGGTCGGCAGCAGGATGGGTGACCATCAAGAGCGGTGTGCTGACTACACACCCCTCCTATCCGCATCGTCAACTAAGGATGAGACGGCGGTCGGATGGTGCCAGTAGGCCACTTGTGGCCTGAAGACGGAGTGCTTTATTGCTTTTATAATATTAGGTCTAGAATCATGCTAGAAGTTGCAGTAAACTCAGCTCATCGCCATAGCTTGTCAGGTGTCCTTGGACATTTTCCTTTGTAGAATGTTCGTTGGATGTAATTTAATTTTCGTAGAAGTGTAATATCCATCTTCTCATTTCAGCCATATTTAGCCTCCATTGTACCGTCTGCCCTTGCAGTCGAAAGAACACATTGCGGCCTCCCAGAACAAATCTTTGCGCAGGGTTCACACGAGCAAAACTTTTTGCGGAAAGTCATCTGCGCTGTAAATTGACGCTCAGCTATAGCGCACGGCTAAAACGTGGCAAATTATTTCGAGTTGTCATCTTGCATCAAAAGCGCAGGTTGCAGTTGAGCGGGTAGGGGAGCAGAAGTTGGTTCTCACGCTGGCACAGCTGACGCTGGGTACCGGGCCGAGCGAGCCGTGTTGTTAACCAATGCTGCATGCGAGTTAGGGACTGTCCATTCGTCTAAAGTATCAATTGAAACTACAACCAAGAGAACTGGTTCATATAATCTAATTTTGTGGAATTTTCTTTAGTTTCATTACCACATATTTCTGACGTGATTAAAAGTACTTTGCCGGCCGGAGCGGCCGAGCGGTTCTAGGCGCTACAGTCTGGAACCGCGCGACCACTATGGTCGCAGGTTCGAGTCCTGCCTCGGGCATGGATGTGTGTGATGTCCTTAGGTTAATTAGGTTTAAGTAGTTCTAAGTTCTAGGGGACTGATGACCGTCTAGGCATGGCTGAACTACAGGCAACACGAGCCGTGTACCTCCTTCCTAGTGGAATGACTGGAACTGATCGGCTGTCGGACCGCCTCCGTCTTATAGGCGCTGCTCATGCATGGTTGCTTACATCTTTGGGCGTGTTTAGTGATATCTCTGAACAGTCAATGGGACTGTGTCTGTGATACAATATGCACAGTCAACGTCTATCTTCAGGAGGTCTGGGAACCAGGGTGATGCAAAACTTTTTTTGATATGTGTAGTTTAGATATAGAGAAATCGACACAAAGATTTTAATACTGGAGGTAGAGAAAAGGCCTTGTGTTTGGGACGTAACGCCCGAGAATACAAGGATAGAACGAAGACAGATATTTCTGTCAGTTACTTCCAGATTTCGCAGAGCATTGAAGTTGAGAGGTGGCCTGTTTGTATTTATTATTATAAAAGTACTCTGGGTCACTAGGAATAACTACAGAACCAGCAAAGGGGTTATGCATCTTTCATTTCGAGATTCGACAACAGTGACTAGTTGTGAGAAGTTCCTACAGTTCTACTATTTTTGACACGTTAACTATTGCTACTTCTTGCTTGATGCTGCAATGAGCTTATCCTATCGCCATAATTTATCTGTCGTATTTGAACTTTTTGTAGCGCGTATATAGGGTCCGTAATTTAATTTCCGTGGAAATGTAACATCCATCTTCTCATTTCAACGATCTTTAGCATCCACTATACAACTTCCCCTTCCCACGTCAGGATGAAAACTGTTGCATATCTACATCAGATTCAAGTCTGCGATGTACCTGCACTAAAGGGTGGTGGGTGGGTGGGGGGGGGGTGTTGTAAGACAGGCCGCCCTAAATAAACAGAGAGTAAATACAGCGAGGTCTCGTTTTCGCTTAGTTATAGCGGATAATCTGGGAACCTGTTGATATACACAAGAAATTTTAATATTTCTAGCTGTCGAATCATGGCACGAACAGATTTTTAAAGTTAAACAAAATACTTTTTGTGCATCTTGGCGAAATAATAGCAGCATTTCAGCGGCACTAAACAATCTCCTGCCGTCAGGAGAACAGCGCTCACGAACTTCTGAGTCACTATGCTAAATGCATCCCTACTCGTCACAAGGTACTGTCACAAATATAATGGCTGGTCACCAGTGTGTGAAGCCTTTCTTCTGTTTTTCTTAAATTTTGATCATGGCCCTGTCGCATCATAAATAGCGGGACGGCACCTATACAGGACACAGAGTTATGATGATGATGATGATGTTTTGTTTGTGGGGCGCTCAACTGCGCGGCCATCAGCGCCTGTACAAAGCCCCAATTTTTACAGAGTGCAATATAGCCATTGTCACGCATGATGATGATGATGATGATGATGATGATGATGATGATGATGATGGAATGATTAGGACAACACAAACACCCAGTCCCCCTGCAGGGAAAATCCCAACCCGGCCGGGAAACGAATCCGGGACCCCGTGATCCAGAGGCAGGCTAGACCACGAGCTGCGGACAGCACACAGCCGCGTCCCGGGTGGAAGACGAGCCGTCATACAAGCGTAACAGCAGTGACTTACGAACTCTATTGTTTTGCTTGCATTGGAATTGTATATACGAAAGGACATTGATCATTTGCATGTCGCCATTTCCTTACGACACACCTTTGTGAATACGCAGAGTACAGTATTGTCAATTTAACTTACTGTAATAAACTTCATTAATAAGATTTGCTTGAATTGTTCTCTAGTGATCCGACAAAACAGCTTTCCTAGGCACCCTATATTAGACTAGTGGGCAGAACACAACACTGATGATGCGCAGTTTTCACAGAATGACTTGGTAGTCAGGGCTTCGTATAGTTAGCCAGTAAGTAGATTGTAATGATACTTAGAAAGCGTATTTTTTTAGCAAAAATATACTTTTTTAAATGGAACAACGCCTATTGACATTAAAAGACTAAAAATAGGGTAAATTAGAACGTCAGTTGTTTGTTACAAGATTCTAGAGAGAGTCTTTTACGGGATATCGTCTTTTCAAAAGTTTCCATTCTTGACACTTGTTATTCCATTCATCCTGCGTACTGCTAGGTACCATGTTGTTACATTTGTTTACAGTGTTTATGAGTGTTCCTTGAGTGCATTGCGACTTGTTAATCAGTTAGACTGTGACAGTCCAAGCAGAAAAAGCCGACACGCTCTTGGTGTATGGAGAGTGTAGGAAGAATGCGTTCGTTATTGTAGGGTGTATGGGCCAAGATATCCCAACAGACGTCGGCCATCTCGGCAGTTATTTATCAACCTGTTCAACTAGTTACGTGAAACTGCAGCTGTAACACCTAGTCATCGGAACGCAAGGAAACAAATGATGACAGAAGGAGGGAAAATTAATATTCTTACTACTGTTGTAGCTGATCCGCACGTTAGGTCCAGCGCACGAGGTAGAGGCATGAGTCAGGCAAGTGCGCTACACATTCTCCATCGACATAGGTTCCATCTCTATCACATCCCTCTCCGTCAAGAGATGCATAGAAACGATTATCAGAATTCTTTGTTCATGGGCAATAAGGCAGGATGTATGATGTATCTTGTTTGGTGATGAAGCCACATTTACCAGTCATGGCCAGGTGGAACGTCAGCGTCGATAGCGTGTAAGCTTGTGGCGTGGAATAGTGCACCATCAGTACATAGGCCCGTTTTTCAAGGAAGGAACTCTGAACGAACTCCTAACAAACTATCTTCCAAGGATGCTGGAAGACATTCCTCTGTAGACTAGGAGTAACCTGTGGTACGAACAGGATGGCTGTCCAGCCGATAGTGCACAAACTACTACAGTATGTTTCCACGAATTGCTTCCATATCGTTCGACTGGACGCAAAGGGCCTTTACCTTGGCCGGCCCATTCCCCTAATTTGGCGGCCTGTAGATATTTTTCTGTGGGGACAGCTGAAAGACGCCGTCTACAAGGACGTACCAACTACACCCGACGATATGCAACGACGTGTTACTGCAACCTGTTCGGAGATCTCCGCTGACATTTAGCACATGTACAGCAGTCGTTCCATCCAAGTGGCAGCGCGTGTTGGCGTTGCAGTTAGTCATTTTGAACACAACCTTCGACGGTCGGTTGTCCCGTTACTGGTCAGAATCCACATAACTAGTGTATGCACTTGTGGTGCTCTTTAGTGTCTGCTGCAACAGATATTGTACAAGTGTCATTGTGGGATTATTTGATAGTACGATATCTAGTAAACGATTCGCACTAGAATCCTGCAACAAACACCACTGACAGTCTACTACGTTACTCTACTTTTATGATAATTAATTTAAACCCTCAGCTGCCGACACGTGTTGTTGATCTACCCTTGATGAAGACAGTTCAAAATGTGTGCCCCGACCGGAATTCGGACCCGGGATCTCCTGCTTACATGGCAGACGCTCAATCCATCTGAGCCACCGAGGACACAGATGAACAGTGCGACTGCAGGGAGTTATCCCTTGGACGCTTCCTGTGACACCCACATTCCCAATTGTCCAGAATCTACATACGTAATATTTGCCCATCCACTCATTACTCGCACACACTAAGGTGACGATTCCCGTAAGAGTTTTCTCGAAAGAACAGAAACAATTGATGACCGTGCAGCTTCTCTAGAATAAATGATAATTAATTGAAATCCTCAGCTGCCGACAGGTGTTGTTGATATACCTCGAATAGTGAGTGGATGGGCAAATATCTATTAGGTACATTACGTATGTAGATTGCGGAGAGTTGGGAACGTGGGTCTCACGGGAAGCGTGCAAGGGATAAGTCCCTGCAGTCGCGCTAGTCACCTGTGTCCTCGGTGTCGCAGATGGACGCCGGCACGGTGGCTCAGTGTGCTCGGTGAGAGGGCTGCCTGACCTCTGTAATAAAAAACTGAGAGGAAGGATCAACAAAACGAACTTGAACGGATGTCATGTGACGTCCGCAAGGACCAAACACAACGATCAATAACGAACAAAATGAAAATAAAGGGATGGATAGAGCGTCTGCCATGTAAGCAGGAGATCCCGGGTTCGAGTCCTGGTGAGGGCACACAGTTTCAGCTGTCCTCATCGAGGTATATCAACAACACCTGCCGGCAGCCGAGGGTTTCAATTAATCATCATTTATTCTAGAGAAGCGGCACGTTCATCAATGGTTTCTGTTCTTTCGAGAACAGTTACTATCTACATACTCTACTTTCAGTTTGTTAGTATCAACAGAAATTGTTCCATTTAGAAAAGTGTATATTTGAACCAAAAATACGCTTTCTAAGTATTATTACAATCTGTTGATTGGCTAACAATACAAGCCCTTGACTACCAATCCATTCTGTGAAAACCGCACGTCAATAGCACTCCCCATTTCCGCAGTATTTGCGGTGCACGCTATAGGCGATTCCCCTGTATATTCAATTTATTCATCGTTGTCCATTGATCTGGGAAGGGAGGAACCTGTATCTCTATTTTATCAGTAAAAGAAATTAATTTAATATTAATTCAAAAGAACGGACACGTATACTAATCTTGTTAGCAGGATTGCTAATCCTGGACCGTATATTTACTACACAATGTTACTTCTGACGTATTACAGTGCTTCAATTAAGGATTTAAATTGGGACAGGAAATGACAACTTACGAAAGGATTGTCGCGTGACTCATCGGAGCCGTGTTTGTTAAGTAATGGCTGCTCTGCCCGTACCCAGTGGGTGAAGGTAAGGCGAAGGAAGGATGATAATTCGCTACAAGTAGTCGATCGACTAATGGCCATGTGGACGGCCACACAGCACTAATTACATCAAATTAAACCGACACTTGTCCTATACTGTCTGGCAGGACATACACAACGAAATTAATATTTGGTAAGAATACAATACGGCATACCTACACGCCACGTAACATGCAACAGACTACGCTGTTCCACTTGGTTCGGTTAACAAAGGAAACTCGTTAGAGATTTGGAAAGGAAACACGTTATATCGTCGTTTCAATCCTTCCAGTTAATGACAGATCACTGAGGAGGATCTACTCGATATCGTGAGTGACACGAGACGCTCTCTTGTGCCACGTGTCTGCTCTAACAAATAAATATCAGTTACTTGTGAAAAATTAACACGCAACTCACGGAAAACCTGAAGGAAACTTTTTGAAAAGAATAACATGAAAGAGGAAACACAGCGGGTTGATTTAAAGTCAGGAGGTGATTTAACCACTGATCAGAACTGCCTGAAAACGATCAACAAAGATAGGTTGGTTAGAATGCAAAAATCAAGATCGCAAACAATCGGAAGATTTGCAGAAACATTATTCAGACGAATACACCGAACGGAAACCACTGTACGAGCCTCACTGGAACTACAACACATCAAAAAAGCACATCTAACCACATGTGATAGCAATCACAAATACCCATCTTATAATTCAATAAATTAAAAATCTTTAAATGAAAAAAATAATGTAATAACGCTATTTGAACAACCTTAGCGCGGGAATTAGAGAAACGTTAACTGCACACATCTAACTCCAAATCCTAACATTCTGAAGGCACATCGCTGCTGGAACTCACCAGTATCTACCCCACATGGACCGAACCTCCAGGTAGACACCCCGGTTTCTTCTCCGTACTGTCACGCACCCAGATCGCGCCAAAACTCACAACAATCACTCTGGAACGCATGAGCCCTACCAACCTTTGCTATTCCACGAGAAAACGTTTTACTTCTCTGGCAAACGATCTGTTTGTTCATATAAGCAAAGATCTCCCTTTTTTCGTAATCTCAGAGCAAAGTGGCAAGGTTTTGAAGGCTTTCAACTAATTATCGCCTAATTACTACCTCGTAAGGGCATAAAAAGGGTGCCGGCCGCGGTGGCCAAGCGGTTCTAGGCGCTTCAGAGTCCGGAACCGCGCGACTGCTACGGTCGCAGGTTCGAATCCTGCCACGGGCATGCATGTGTGTGATGTCCTTACGTTAGTTAGGTTTAAGTAGTTCTACGTTCTAGGGGACTGATGACCTCAGATGTTAAGTCCCATAGTGCTCAGAGCCATTTGAACCATAAAACGGGTGGTATAAGCTTGTACTACACACAGATACCAGTAATTTCCTTTATTCATAAAAACTGTCACTCTTTTAGGAATAATTGTACGGCCAATCTCTCATCTAATGAAACGAGTGTGCCCAAATCGTGACAGACGCACTCAGCAGCTCGTGTTCTTGTGTTTATCGTTCTTGATTCTCTGTCACGCAGCTCCGTGTTCGATTCCTGTCTGTGCTGGGGATTTTCTTCGCTCGGGATTGAGTGTGTGTGTTATCCCGCCCAAAAGTACCATACGAACTTTTTTTGTGGTGTTCGAACGTTACTGAGGAATAGTTCGCATTTCGCCTGACTGTGTCGTATCATGTGTTCAAAATGTTCACTCTGACCGCCTGTACATACTATACAGGTCCGAACTCGAAGGAAAATACTGCACAGTGCATTTAATGTGGACTTAGACAACACAGGTTCTTGTTATGTGGCACTTCATGCCTTCGGTAGTCGTAAATGATTGCCTCTAGATCTCCCGTTGCTATTTTCCCCAGAGATAGAACCCAGAGGTGTTAATGTGTTGATCATGCAGTTCATTGTGTGTTTTCAACGATCTCCAAATATTTAATAAGATTATGTCCAATTATTTTTGCAGAATATATGAGACATTCGTTTAACATTGACTGCCTTGTGTTAAATGGGATGGACCGCCTTATGTTAAGTCTTAGAATAATTTCGGAGTAAACGAAATGTTGCATAGAAACACCACACCACCTTGTAGTTTTCATAGACACCATTCGGAGAACTATAAACGATTCTGAATGTCTTTGTCATGAAGCTGTTGACAGGGCGAAAAGTGGAACGAATGAAATGTATAGTAATGCAGACGGCAGACTATTAACGAAGGTACGGGCATACGAAATAGATTTCCAGAAACGAGAGTGGCTGACTTCTTAAGTAGCAGAACCCAGTACGTTGTCCTCGACGGCGAGTGCCCGTCAGAGATTAGTGTATCGTCAGGAGTGCCCCAGGAAGGTGTGTTAGGACCACTGTTATTTCCTATATACATAAATAAGATGGAGAAAAGGTGGGCAGCAGTCTGTGGTTGTTTGCTGATGATGCAGTGGTGTACGGGAAGGCGTCGAGGACGAGTGACTGTAAGACGATACAAGAAGACTTGGAAAAAACTTCTAGTCGCTGTGATGAATGCCAGCTGCCTATAGATGTAGAATAATGTAAGTTGATGCGAATGAATAGGAAAAACAAACCCGTAACGTTTGGATACAGTATTACAAGTGTCCTGCTTGACACAGTCACGTCGTTTACATATCTGGACGTAACGTTGCAAAGCGATATGAGATGAAACAAGTATGTGAGAACTGTGGTAGGGAAGACGAATGGTCGACTTCGGGTTATTGAGAGAATTTTAGGAAAGACTGGTTCACCTGTAAAGGAGACCGCATATAGGACGCTGGTGCGACGTACTCTTGAGTACTGCTCAAGTTTTTGGGATCCGTACGAGGTTGGACTGAAGGAAGACATCGAAAAAGTTCAGAGGAGGGCTGCTAAATTTGTTACCGGCAGATTCGAACATCACGCAAAAGTTACGGAGATGCTTCGGGAACTCAAATGGGAATCTGTGGAGAGAAGCCGACGTTTTCTTTTCTTTTTTTTTTCCTTTTTTTTCGAGAATCTGCATTTGAAGCTGACTGCAGAGCGATTGTACTGCCGCCAACATACACCTCGCGTAAGGACCACGAAGATAAAATACGAGAAATTAAGACTGATACGGAAGCATACAAACAGTCGTTTTCCTCTCGCTCTATATGCGAGTGGAAAGAGACAGGAAATGTCTAGTATTGGTACAGGATACCTTCGGGGAGGGACACACCATACGGCGGCTTGTGGAGTATGTATGTAGATGTAAATGTAGATGTAGATGCAGAATATGGTATTCGCAGAACACTCTTTTGGCTCATCCCAGTCGCACGTTCAAGCCGTCTCGTCGTGCGTGTTACCACAGCTAATGCGTTAACGGCATGCCTCTCATACGCCGCTGTTCTTTTTCGTTAGCGTATTTTTTTATATTCACTATCAAGTTCGGGACAGATTTTCTTTTATAATTACACTACTGGCCATTAAAATTGCTACACCACTAAAATGACGTGCTACAGACGCGAAATTTAACCGACAGGAAGAAGACGCTGTGGTATGCAAATGATTAGCTTTTCTGAGCATTCACAAAAGGATGGCGCCGGTGGCGACACCTACAACGTGCTGACATGAGGAAAGTTTCCAACCGATTTCTCATACACAAACAGCTGTTGACCGGCGTTGTCAGGTGAAACATTGTTGTGATGCCTCGTGTAAGGAGGAGAAATGAGTACCATCACGTTTACGACTTTGATAAAGGTCGGATTGTAGCCTATCGCGATTACGGTTTATCGTATCGCGACATTGCTGCTCGCGTTGGTCGAGATCCAATGACTGCTAGCAAAATATGGAATCGGTGGGTTCAGGAGGGTAATACGGAACGCCGTGCTGGATCACAACGGCCTCGTATCACTAGCAGCCGAGATGATAGGCATCTTATTCGCATGGCTGTAACGGATCGTGCAGCCACGTCTCGATCCCTGAGTCAACAATGGGGACGTTTGCAAGACAACAACCATCCGCACGAACAGTTCGGCGACGTTTGCAGCAGCATGGACTATCAGCTAGGAGACCATGACTGCGGTTACCCTTGACGCTGCATCACAGGCAGGAGCGCCTGCGATGATGTACTCAACGACGAACCTGGGTGGACGAATGGCAAAACGTCATTTTTTCGGATGAATCCAGGTTCTGTTTACAGCATCATGATGGTTGAATCCATGTTTGGCGACATCGCGGTGAACGCACATTGGAAGCGTGTATTCGTCATCGCCATACTGGCGTATCAACCGGCGTGATGGTATGGGGTACCGTTGGTTACACATCTCGGTCACCTCTTGTTCGCATTGACGGCACTTTGAATAGTGGACGTTACATTTCAGATGTGTTACGACCCGTGGCTCTACCCTTCATTCGATCCCTGAGAAACCTTACATTTCAGCAGGATAATGCACGACCGCATGTTGCATCTCCTGCACGCGCCTTTCCGGATACAGAAAATGTTCGACTGCTGCCCTGGCCAGCACATTCTACAGATCTCTCAGCCGCTGAAAAAATCTGGTCAATGGTGGCCGAGCAACTGGCTCGTCACAATACGGCAGTCACTATTCTTGATGAACTGTGGTATCGTGTTGAAGCTGCACGGGCAGCTGTACCTGTACACGCTATCCAAGCTCTGTTTGACTCATTGCCCAGGCGTATCAAGGCTGTTATTACGACCAGAGGTGGTTGTTCTAGGTACTGATTTCTGAAGATCTATGCACCCAAATTGCGTGAAAATGTAATCACATGTCAGTTCTAGTATAATATATCTGTCCAATGAATACCCGTTTATCATCAATTTCTTCTTGGTGTAGCAATTTTAATGGCCAGTAGTGTATGTTTTCAAAGACAGATCACGAAGGGTTGGTGCGATCAAAATAGTTTTCAGCATACAACCACATCGCTGCTCCATACATGAAAACCATATCCATTTTTTCGTCCGTGCTATAAATTGTGAATGTCTAGCTTTACAAGCAGGTTGTCTGATTAGTACAACAGCAGAACACAGACTGACGGGTTCAGGCAGCACAGATAATCACACGCACCGTGAGTGAGTTTCGTGTTTGACTTATCCGAGAAAATAAGGCAGTTGTTTGTGGCGTCTATTTGTTGACAGCAGAACAATGGTTTGTGCTGATGTTATCTTGTTACCGTTTCTTGTAATTTCCACTTAACTTATGTCGTTGAAGCACTCTTGCCTATTAGAAAGAAAATGTGTGATTTAAAAAAAACCAAATCACTGTCATAATTCCACAGCTGTAAGCATTAAAAATTACAATCATACATGAGAAAATTCACCATATTGTCCAGTATAGCTCAGTGAAAATTTCACATCGATATACGATGTTATTGATTAGTACCTCTGCTCCTTCAGACAGTTTTTTACCTCACATTAGAGGTATTCAATACTGGCATCGTTTGTGACGCAGCGAACGTCAGTATCTGCGTGCAGTTCATTGAGGTCGCTGACACAAATTGCTGGGGAAGGCACGGCAGCACCCGGCTTTGGAAGTCGGTTCACTGGGTTGCCTATCTACAGGAGCTACGTAATTCGATGCTGCAGTGTGGAACAGATGATCTGGCTACACTTTCTGACAACACTGGTTTCCCGCAGTGGTGCGTTCTTCAACTACACCACGGCGCGTACAATGAATCGGGGATCTGCTCTATACACTGGTGCGTGTCATTTTACTCTGCGTCTCTTACTTTTTGCGCAGTTTTGAAACTACGTAGGTACTTACGAATGATGCTGTATATAATCCGTCTTTGGTATTCGACGTGTGGCTTTACAGTAACGGGACTATTGCTGTAAGACATTCTATTTGAAAAAACATATGTCTTTGTTATTGTCACCCTCAATGTACTCCCGTCCTCTATTCCTACAAGCCGGCGATGTGGCCGAGCGGTTCTAGGCGCTTCAGTCCGGAACCGCGCTGCTGCTACGGTCACAGTTTCGAATCCTGCTTCGGGAATGGATGTGTGTGATGTCCTTAGGTTAGTTCGGTTTAAGTAGTTCCAAGTCTAGGGGACTGATGACCTCAGAAGTTAAGTCCCATAGTGCTTAGAGCCATTTGAACCATTTAATTCCTACAACGCCCCATGCTAGTTTTCCATTGATAGAGGCAATGGTGGAAGTCTTCCTCCGTGTGCTCCTTGATGATGTGTGTCACTTTTTCTTTCATTGCTTCTTCGCAATGAAATCTTCTTCCTTTTAACACATAAGAGTCACATGGCGCTAGGTCATCCGAATGAGGTGAGTGATCTAACAGTGGGATGCTGCACTTCTCTAGAAACCTCTGAACAGACAATGTCATATGAGTCGGTGCGTTTTCTTAATGCAGAACACATGACTTGTTCTTCCACAACTCGGATCGTTGTTTCCTTATTTTCTCACGGAGTTGAGCAAGAACCTCAAGGTAGTAATATCGATTAATAGTTTGACTATCAGGAACCCAGGGAAGATACACAATTCTCCGAATATCGGATAAAATAATTGCTTTGATCTGTGCACTGGAGCACGCGGGGAAGTTGGGTCCTTCCAATGCATGTAAAAAAATTGGCTCTGAGCAGTATGCGACTTAACTTCTGAGGTCATCAGTCACCTAGAACTTAGAACTAATTAAACCTAACTAACTTAAGGACATCACACACATCCATGTCCGAGGCAGGATTCGAACCTGCGACCGTAGCGGTCACGCGGTTCCAGACTGAAGCGCCTAGAACCGCACGGCCACACCGGCCGGCTTCCAATGCATGATTTGTCGGTTAGTTTCTAGATCACAGATGAAAAAGCAAGATTCACGCATGTTATCACTCTTCCCAAGAAACTGGGATCATAGTGGTATTCAAACTGTAAGTACAAATATTTTCAAAGATTTCTTTTTGTTCGGTCGTGGGAAGTTATGGCATGAGTCTCGCACACGCTTGACTCATGTAACATTGGTTATGTAAAATATGCCTTGCGCATTATTTGTCAATTCCTACAGTTTCAGCAGCTATCGAATACTCAGCGGACGGTGACATCGAACCAGATTAATTACTTTTTCGATATTTTCATCCGTTTTTTGATGCTGAAAGGTGTCCCGGGCGTGAGTCATCTTCAACGTTTTCTCGGTCATCTTGGAAACACTTGAACCACTCAAAAATTCGCATACTTGGTAAACCGTCTGCAGGGTGATTCAAAAAGAGTACCACAACTTTAAAAATGTGTATTTATTGAAAGAAACATAATATAACCTTCTGTTATACATCATTACAAAGAGTATTTAAAAAGTTTTTTTTTTTCGCTCAAAAACAAGTTCAGAGATGTTCAATATGGCCCCCTCCAGACACTCGAGCAATATCAACCCGATACTCCAACTCGTTCCACACTCTCTGTAGCATATCAGGCGTAACAGTTTGGATAGCTGCTGTTATTTCTCGTTTCAAATCATCAATGGTGGCTGGAAGAGGTGGCCGAAACACCATATCCTTAACATACCCCCATAAGAAAAAATCGCAGGGGGTAAGATCAGGGCTTCTTGGAGGCCAGTGATGAAGTGCTCTGTCACGGGCTGCCTGGCGGCCGATCCATCGCCTCGGGTAGTTGACGTTCGGGTAGTTACGGACAGATAAGTGCCAATGTGGTGGCGCTCCATCCTGCTGAAATATGAATTGTTGTGCTTCTTGTTCGAGCTGAGGGAACAGCCAATTCTCTAACATCTCCAGATACTGTAGTCCAGTTACAGTAGCACCTTCGAAGAAAAAGGGACCAAAAACTTTATTGGCTGAAATGGCACAGAAAACGTTCACCTTAGGCGAGTCACGTTCATACTGAGTTGTTTCCCGCGGATTCTCAGTGCCCCATATACAGACATTGTGACGGTTGACTTTCCCGTTAGTGTGGAAAGTTGCTTCATCACTAAACACGGTCGCCATCTTAGCATCAACTGACGCTGACGCCTAGTCAACAGCGCCTCAAGCGAACAAATGTACAACTAAATGAAACTATATAGCTCCCTTAATTCGCCGACAGATAGGGCTTAGCTCTGCCTTTTGTCGTTGCAGAGTTTTAAATTCCTAAAGTTGTGGTATTCTTTTTGAATCACCCTGTATATTCATCGCAATAACATCCTGATGTAAACATTACGTTGCGTATTCTTCTGCGTTTGCTACTACCTCATTGGATTTTATTTCCGGCGATGCTTCAGTTGTGTATAGTCGTGTACAATAATAACCTTACGATAGCGTAGCTCGCCCGCATTACTCAGCGAAGGTAGCCCAACGCACAACGCTTTACCGGCGAATTGGAAACCAAATCTTTTATCAGTTTATAAAATGTCCTTCTTTTAAAAGTAGGCAAGTTACCAGGATTATTTACCGGCTGAAGTGCCTTGTTTATTTCAGGTGCTTGGTTGCTGAAGTCACCTTTGGCCACAGAGCATTTTTAACGAACTCGTCACATTTTCCTAAAACATGCAGTGGCGTTTTTCTGTCTTTCCTGACGTTGAAAGGTTCCTGTATTCTTCCTTTCGCAGGTATTACACTTGTCACAAAAACACCGGTAAATCGGATGTCATTTCTACAACTTTGTTTACCGGTAGCGACGCATGGTTTTCAGTTAACTTCTCAACGACATTGAGAACTATCAGATTTTCACCACTTGTTAACGATTTTACTGTTCCTATCTTTCACAAAAGAGCACGACACAGTTTCCCCCATTTTCACCGTACAAGTTGGATACACGAATTGGTGAGAACCAACACAATGACTGTCAGAGTGATTGCTGAGAAGCGGTTGGAGGGGGTGGGGGGGGGGGGGGGGAGGAAGAGGAGATTTCTCGCAATATCCTTTAGCACTCACAACGAGAAAGGTTCTCAAATGGTTCAAATGGCTCTGAGCACTATGGTACTTAACATCTTCGGTCATCAGTCCCCTAGAACGTAGAACTACTTAAACCTAGCTAACCTAAGGACATCACACACAGCCATGCCCGAGGCGGGATTCGAACCTGCGACCGTAGCAGTCCCGCGGTTCCGGACTGCAGCGCCAGATCCGCACGACCACCGCGGCCGGCGAGAAAGGTTCTCTGAAGCCTCCTACCTTCCAGATGTTTCTTCAGAGCGCACCTGTACACGAAGATCACCAACTCCAATCTGAGAAATGACTGATTTTTTTCCACACTTTGCATTTACTTTCAAGTGTCATTTCGATAAATATAAAAAAATAAGATATAGTGGAATCAAACACACAACCTTGCGAATACGAGTTGCAAGAAAACCAAAGAAACAGCATAGAGGTTTCTTGTTTGGGAAAGCAAATAAAACTATCATTAATGAATATCTTCATAGTCAGCTCCAAACATTCATCGCAGGACACAAAGGTATTCAGCATCTTTGGTCGGAATTTAAAGGTATTGTCCACCATGTGCTACAGCAGTATGTGCCTAGCAAAAATATAGGGGAGTGAAAGGATCCACCGTGGTATAACAAACATATTAGGAAGTTGCTGAGAAAGAAGAGAACTTTTGACAGTTGTTTTAAACGTAGTCACTGCCCAACTGACAAACAGAAATTATGCGAAATGAAAGCAGCTGTCAGAGGGACAATGAGAGATTCTTTTAACAAATTTGAAAGCAATATTTTATCTGCAGATGCTGAAAATAACCCCAAAAAATTTCGGTCGTACGTAAAATCTATGAACCCTACAAATAATTCAATACCTTCTCTTCCTGACAGTACGGGTAATGTAACTGATGATGATAAACAGAAGACCGAAATTCTAAACCTAGTTTTCAAAACCTCGTTTACGGTAGAGGACTGCAGCACCATCCCCCCTTTTAGTTATCGAACAAACGCAAGTATGGCTGACGTAGTGTTTACTGTATCTGGGATTGTAAAACAGTTAACATCCTTAGACGCCAGGAAGGCATCTCGCCCAGACGGTATCCCCTTAAGATTATATGTTGACTATGCTACATATATAGCACCATTATTATTCCCCATCTATCAGAGATCATTGCAACAGCGGAAAGTTCCACGGGACTGCAAGAAGGCCCAGGTCATAGCAACCTATAAAAAGGGTAGAAAATCGGATACACAAAATTTACGGCCAAAATCACTGACATCGATTTGTTGTAGAATCATGGAACATATTTTGTGTTCAGACATAATGATCTTTCTAGACTCTGAGAAGCTCATCTGCAGAATCCAGCACGGTTTTAGGAAACAGCGGTCGTGCGAGACACAGCTGGCCCTCTTTGTGCATGATATACAACAGGCTATAAATACCGGCTCCCCGGTTGATACCATACTTCTCGACTTTCGAAAGGCGTTCGACTCAGTTCCGCACTGTCGCTTGCTCCAAAAAGTGAGCTTACGGCCTATCCGATGACATATGCGGTTGGATAGAAAGTTTTCTAACAATCAGGGAGCAGTATGTCGTCCTGAACGGGGTGACTTCAACAGAAACAAGCTTAACTTCAGGTGTGGCCCAGGGCAGCGCAATAGGTCTGCTGCTGTTTACGATTTACATAATCAATCTAGTTGATGGTATTGACAGCGGCATTAGACTGTTTGCCGATGATGCTGTAGTCTACAGCAAAGTAGTATCACACGAAAGTTGTGAAAGGATCAATGAGGATTTGCAGAACATAAATGCGTGGTATAATGATTGGCAGTTATCTCTCAATATTAGTAAGTGTAATCTACTGCGCATAACAAGACGAAAACCCCCATCAATGTACTAGTATAAAATAATTGCCCAGTATTTTGGAAGCGGTAACATCCGTCAAGTATCTGTGTGTGACTATTCGAAATGATCTCAAATGGAATGATCAGATTACACAAGTAACGGGTAAGGCGAACTCTAGAATGCGGTTTATTGGCAAAATCCTTAAGCGACGCAGTGCTTCATCAAAGGAAATAGCTTAGAATACGTTAGTTAGTCCAGTCTTAGAGTTTGGTTGTCTGTATGGGACCCTTACCAGTTGGGTCTCATTCAAGAGACTGAGAAGGTCCAAAGAAGAGCGGCAAGATTCGTGACTGGTACATTTAGCCATCGCGAGAGCGTTACAAATCTCACAGAAAGTTTGAAGTGAGACACACTTGCAGATAGACGACGCACTAAGCGGAAGGGGCTGCTCGCTAAATTCCGAAATCCGATCTTCACCGAGGATGTAGAGGGCATATTATTACCACCAACTTTAAAATTGCGCAATGATCACCATTCAAATATAAGGGAAATAAGAGCTCGTACTGAGGCGTTCAGACAGTCGTTTTTTCCTCGCGTGATCCGCGAGTGGAACAGTGGGCGGGGGGGGGGGGGGGGGGGAGGAGTGAAGGGAATATGACTTTGGCACGAATTGTGCCCTCCGCCACACACCGCTTGGTGGCTAGCGGGGAATATATGTGGATGCAGATGTAGATACCTACTACGCTGCCACAACTGTGTAGATTTTTTCATGTTTTTGTAATGATACTATAATTTTTTTATTTTTTTAATCGTATGGTCATTTTATACAATATACAGTTGATATTAGGCAAATGATTTTATACAATATACATATGATATTAGACGAGATTAAACCTTAAAGTCGGTGTTTTTCGACCAGTTAATTAAGCTGGGTGTGACAGTGAACAAGTCATCGGGAATTCCAGCGTATGAATGTAGTGGACAGCGTCGGACTAGATGTTCAATTGTCTGCTCTTCTCGGTTACATTCACACATTGGTGAACTGATCCAGCCCCATTTTTACCTGAAGTACCTACAAGAACCATGTCCAGTCCTTAACCTGTTGAGGTGGCACCAAAGGTTCCTCGGTAGGTCAAAACCTTTTGGCTTCTTTGTGGGATCCAGGTGATGGGCTCTTGTTCCCAATGTTTTTGTTGACCATACATGCTTCCAGCTTTCGTTTAGATCAAAACCATTCGCGATGAGTTGTCCCGCAGTAACACTTTCTGGTCTTCTTGATCGCAATCGTTGCTGTGGCGGATGACAGAATTCCTGGTGCAGTGGCAGACAGGGTGATGCAGATATTTGCTTGGCCTCGCTTAGTAGAGCTTGTTTCCGCCTTAAGTGAGGTGGAGGGATGTGACGCAGTACAGGTAACCATGATACTATAATATGTTCCTCAGATTTATAAAAAAGTAGGTGAAAAGATAAGCTTTTATGCATTTCGTGTTCAAAGGAGAAACTGAGAGAGGATTCACAAACCAAGGCGACATGCATGACCGGCCGAAACATTACGACCGCTGCCCACCGCGACGTTGGATAGCGCCTAGCGGCGTAGCGGACACGTGACGCGGTAACAAAAAGTATGTAAGCGGAGCTAACACGGACGGGGGATCACCCTAGCGAAGATGTAGGCTCAAAAAGGGGAAATAAGCGACATTGACAAAGGGCAGAATAGTATTAAGCAGAGCCTGTGAACGAGCGGCATGAAAATAGCGAAGATGGTCAAATATTCCAATGCTACTGTCGTGAGAATCTGCGGAAAGAGGAAGAAGGACAGTGAAACTCTCACTAGGTGCTAAATTGTTGGGCGTCCGCGACTCTTCACAGAACGTGGAGTTCGGAGGCTTGTCTACCCTATAAAGTAGGACAGATGGTAATGTGTGACTTCTCTACCGAAAGAGCACAATGCTGGTGCACGCACAAGTGTTTCGAGGCACACCGATCGTCGTACACAGTCGAACATGGAGCGCCGCAACGGACCACCCCTAGGTGTTCACACGTTGACCCAACGACACTGTCAGCTACGATTGCAGTGGACACGGGATCATCGCGATTCGACCGTCGATTAGTGGTAACGTGTCGGCTCTTCGGATGAATCACATTTTTGCTACTCTATGTCGCTGGTCGTCTCCATAAACGCCGTCATCGAGGTGAACCGCGTCTCGAGACTTGTAGCTCGCCGCAGATGCTGTGTGGTTGGCTGCGAGCAGTATTGTGTTATGGGAGATTGTCTCCTGCGCTTACATTGGACCTGTGGTAATAATTGAAGTCAGGATGACGGCTGCAAACCACCTGTATCCCTCGATGGTTGATGTCTTCCCTGACGGCGATGTTATGCTTGAGCAATGTAATTGTCCATGTCTCGGACGCGGAACCGTACTGCAGTGCTTTGAGGAGCATTGCAGTGAACTCACGTTGATGTCTCGGCGACCAAATTCGCCAGTCTGGATCGCTATCGTACGTCATCACCGCGTACGTAGATCAGCTGATTACATGACCTGTGCGCAGACAATTAATGACATATACAGGGTGGTCCATTGATCGTGACCGGTCCAAATATCTCACGAAATAAGCGTCAAACAAAAAAAACTACAAAGAACGAAACTCGTGTAGCTTCAAGGGGGAGACCTTATGACGCTATGGTTGGCCCGCTAGATGGCGCTGCCATAGGTCAACCGGATACAAAATGCGTTTTTTTTTTAAATACGAAACCCCATTTTTATTACATATTCGTGTAGTACGTAAAGAAACATGAATGTTTTAGTTGGACCACTTTTTTGGCTTTGTGATAGATGGCGCTCTAATAGTCAGAAACATATGACTCACAGTTTCAGACGAACAGTTGGAAACAGGTAGGTTTCTTAAATTAAAATACAGAACGTAGGTACGCTTGAACATTTTATTTCGGTTGTTCCAATGTGATACATGTAACTTTGTGAACTTATCATTTCTGATAACGCATGCTGTTACAGCGTGGTTACCTGTAAATACAACATTAATGCAATAAATGCTCAAAATGATGACCGTCAACCTCAATGCATTTGGCAATACGTGTAACGACATTGCTCTCAACAGCGAGTATTTCGCCTTCCGTAATGTTCGCACATGCACTGACAATGCGCTGACTCATGTTGTCAGGCGTTGTCGGTGGATCACGGTAGTAAATATCCTTCAACTTTCCCCACAGAAAGAAATTCGGGGTCGTCAGATCCGGTGAACGTGCGGGACATGGTATGGTGCTTCGACGACGAATCCACCTGTCATCAAATATCCTATTCAATACCGCTTCAACCGCACGCGAGCTATGTGCCGGACATCCATCGTGTTGGAAGTACATCCTTCCTCCCATAATGCTGCACCATACATTAACCCGCCAAGGTCGCGGATGTTCCACTTGTCGCAGACATCGTGGATTTTCCGTTGCCCAATAGTGCATATTATGCCGGTTTATGTTACCGCTGTTTGTTGAATGACGCTTCGTCGGTAAATAGAACACGTGCAAAAAATGTCTCATCGTCCCGTAATTTCTCTTGTGCCCATTGGCAGAACTGTACACGACGTTCAGAGTTGTCGCCATGTGATTCCTGGTGCATAGAAATATGGTACGGGTGCAATCGATGTTGATGTAGCATTCTCGACACCGACGTTTTTGAGATTACCTTCTCGCGCAATTTGTCTGCTACTGATGTGCGCAATAGCCGCGTCAGCAGCTAAAACACATACTTGGGCATCATCATTTGTTGTAGGTCGTGGTTGACGTTTCACACGTGGCTGAACACTTCCTGTTTCCTTAAATAACGTAACTATCCGGCGAACGGTTCGGACACTTGGATGCTGTCGTCCCGGATACCGAGCAGCATACATAGCACACGCCCGTTGGGCATTTTGATCACAATAGCCATACATCAACACGATATCGACCTTTTCCGCAATTGGTAAACGGTCCATTTTAACACGGGTAATGTATCACGAAGCAAGTACCGTCCGCACTGCCTTCCGATACTAAATTGGTGATCCCTTGATGCCTCAGAATATGTCCTACCAACCGAACCCTTCTTCTAGTCAAGTTGCGCTACAAATGTCTCTTCTCCCCAGTTCTATTCAATACCTCCTCATTAGTTATGTGATCTACCCATCTACTCTTCAGCATTCTACTGTAGCACCACATTTCGAAAGCTTCTATTCTCTTCTTGTCCAAACTATTTATCGTCCATGTTTCACTTCCTTACATGGATACACTCCATACAGATACTTTCAGAAACGACTTCCTGACACTTAAATCAATACTCGATGTTAACAAATTTCTCTTCTTCAGAAACGCTTTCCTTGCCATTGCCAGTCTACATTTTACACCTTCTCTACTTCGACCATCATCAGTTATTTTGCTCCCCAAACAGCAAAACTCCTTTACTACTTTAAGTGTCTAGTTTCTTAATATAATTCCATCAGCAAAACCCGAGTTAACTCGACTACATTCCATTATCCTCGTTTTGCTTTTGTTGATATCCTCTTTTCAAGACACTGCCCATTCCGTTCAACTGCTCTTCCAGGTCCTTTGCTGTCTCTGACAGAATGACAGTGTCATCGGCGAACCTCAAAGTTTTTATTTATTTTCCATCGATTTTAATTCAATCTCCAACTTTTTTCTTATGTTTCCATTACTGCTTGCTCAATATACAGATTGAATGACATCGGGGACAGGCTACAACCCTGTCTCACTCCCTTCCCAACAACTGCTTCCCCCGACACTTATAACTGCCATCCGGTTTCTATACAAATTGTAAACAGCCTTTCGCTCCCTGTATTTTACCCCTGCCACTTTCAGAATTTGAAAGAGAGTATCCCACTCAACATTGTCAAAAGCTTTCTCTAAGTCTACAAATGCTAGAAACGTAGTTTGCCTTTCCTTAATCTATTTTCTAAGATAAGTGGTAGGGTCAGTATTGCCTCACATGTTCCAACATTTCTACGGAAACCAAACTGATCTTCCCCAAGGTCGGCTTTTACCAGTTTTTCCATTCGTCTGTAAAGAATTCGTGTTTGTATTTTGCAGCTGTGACTTATTAAACTGATAGTTCGGTAATTTTCACATCTGTCAACACCTGCTTTCTTTGGGATTGGAATTATTATATGCTACTTGAAAGTATCTAGTACATAATTAGGGTATGCTTCCAATGGCGTAACAACACCCGTGAACGTGTGTTACCGCCGCTGAACAATCGCCGCGCATGTAGTTGCTGAATCGTGATCACGGAGTACAGCAGTGACGGCTACCGGGAACGTGTGGCCAGGTGTGGGCGGCGCCGGCGCGGCGGTACGCGCTAACGGTGTACGCTCTACGCTGTACGCCCCCGGCTGTTGGGCAGCGTAACGATCGGACCCCCGAGGCGCGCCGCAAGTTCCGTGAAGTTCCGGCCGCCGTGCCACCGCCAGACCTGACTCCCCAGTCAGCGAGCAGCAGCAGCAGCAGCGGGCTAAGTTAAGAGGCCGGGGTCCCAGCCCGGCCGACGGCTCGACTCTACCGTACATCCTGATTGCTGAGCCGGCCGCAGGCTCGCGTAGCGAGAATTTGCTGCCAGAGGACCTGCGGATTAACTTCTAGTGGAAAGAAAGCCTGCGCTGCGCCTGAGCCACCTGCTGCTGCTTTCTTGGCTAGAGGACACTTTCCAGACTTTTCCTTTCAATCATGCTGGATTTTCTCCGTCCGTCACCACAGATTTCTCTGTTCATGTACCGGGTGATCAAAAAGTCAGTATAAATTTGAAAACTTAATAAACCATGGAATAATGTAGATAGAGAGGTAAAAATTGACATACATGCTTCGAATGACATGGGGTTTTATTAGAACAGAAAAAAGTTCACAAAATGTCCGACAGATGGCGCTGGACAGCAAAACGTCAGTGACGGGTGAGAGGTACGCCGGTATGTTACAGAATCGCATCATCCACAGCCTGGCTGATAAACGCCTGCTGGAACGTACGATGTTTATGCAGGATGGCGCTCCACCCCTTATTGCTAGACACGTGAAAGACCTCTTGCGCGCGTCATTTGGTGATGATCGTGTGCTCAGCCGCCACTTTCGTCATGCTTGGCCTCCCAGGTCCCCAGACCTCAGTCCGTGCGATGATTGGCTTTGGGGTTACCTGAAGTCGCAAGTGTATCGTGATCGACCGACATCTCTAGGGATGCTGAAAGACGACATCCGACGCCAATGCCTCACCATAACTCCGGACATGCTTTACAGTGCTGTTCACAACATTATTCCGCGACTACAGCTATTGTTGAGGAATGATGGTGGACATATCGAAAATTTCCTATAAAGAACATCATCTTTGCTTTGTCTTACTTTGTTATGCTAATTATTGCTATTCCGATTAGATGAAGCGCCATCTGTCGGACATTTTTTGAACTTTTGTATTTTTTTGGTTCTAATAAAACCCCATGTCATTCCAAGCATGTCTGTCAATTTGTACCTCTCTATCTACATTATTCCGTGATTTATTCAGTTTTCAAATTTATACTGACTTTTTGATCACCCGGTATATCTACGTCTACATGCAAGCCACCTAATGGTGTGTGGCGGAGGGTACTTTTGTACCACTAACTGGGCCCACTGCCCAACACCGTTCATGGGGAAAGATGATTGTCGCTAAGCTTTTGTGTTGGCTCTAATTTCTCGAATTTTCTCCTCGTGGACATTACGCGAGACGTATGCAGGGGGAAGTAATACGTCATCTGATTCATCCCGGAATGTACTATCTCTAAATTTCAATAGTAAATCTCTCCGTGACGCTCAACGCCTCTCTTGTAACGCCTGCCAATGGAGTTTCTAGAGCATCTCCATAACGCTCTCGTGCCGACTAAACGATTCCCTGACGAAACGTGCCGCTCTTCCTTGGATCTTCTCTCTCTCTTCTATCAGTCTTACCTGGTGGCGATCCCAGACAGACAAACAATACGCAGCAATGGGTCCAACAAGCCCCTTATAAGCCACTTCCTTCGTGAACAATTTACGTTTCCTTAAGACTCCTCCGACGAATCTGAGTCCCGCATCTGTGTTTCGCACTATTTGTTTTATACGGTCATTCCAGTTTAAGGTCGCTCCGGATAGTTACTTCCAGACATTTTACTGCAGATATTCTTTCCAACGGTTTGTCATCAATAGTGTAGCTATATAGTAGTGGATTTCTTTTCATATGCACTCGCAATATGTTACATTTATTTACGTTCAAGGTCAACTACCAGAACCTATACCATTCATCATTTCTCTGGAGGTCATTCTGCGAATCGTTACTACTTTCTGGCATTGCCACTTTGTTATAAACAACCGCATCGTCTGCGTACAGTCTTAGAGAGCATCCGCCGCATCTACTAGATCATTTATAGATATTGTAAGCAGTAACGTTCTTATAATACTTCCTTCGGGTACACGGGAAATTACCTTTACATCTGTCGATTTTGTTCCGTTAAGAGCGATGTCTTGAGTTCTGTCTGCAAGGAAGTCTTGCATCCAGTCGCAAATCTGCTCCGATACTCAAAAAGCTCGTATTTTTTCAGTAAACAGCAGTGCGAAACGGTGTCAAATGCCTTCCTCAAGTCAAGGAACGCGGCATCAGCCTGACCGCCAGCGTCTACGGCACTATGGGTCTCATGGAAGAACAGAGAGAGCTGAGTTTCACAGGACCTCTGTTTGCAGAATCCACGTTGATTTTTATAGAGGAGATTTTCCTTCTCCAAGAACGTCATAATTCAAAAGGGTTCAAATGGCTCTGAGCACTATGGGACTTAACATCTGAGATCAAGTCCCCTAGAAATTAGAACTACTTAAACCTAACTACCCGAAGGACATCACACACATCCATGCCCGAGGCAGGATACGAACATGCGACCGTAGCGGTCGCGCGGTTCCAGACTGAAGCGCCTACAACCGCTCGGCCACACCGGCCGGTGACGTCATAATTCTTGAGCATAAAACGTGTTCCATAATTCTACAACAGAGTGACGTCAACGACATGGATCTATAATTGTGTACATATGTCCTACGGCTCTTCCGAAAAACGGGATTGAGCTGCGCTTTCTTCCAGTCGCTGGGAACTCTTTGTTGCTCAAGCGATCTACGATGAAGCACTGCTAGCAGGGGAGCAAGTTCTTTCGCATAAAATTTGTAGAATCTTATAGCCATACCATCTTGTCCTGAGGCGTTCCCACTACCAAGCGATTGTAGTTGTTACTCTATTCCGCGATCGGTTATCTCAGTGCTTGCTATTTTGTCAATCGTACGACGATTGAAAGGAGGAACCGTGTTACAATCTGCTGCGGTGAAACAATTTTGGAAGACCGAGTTCAGTATTTCGGTCTTCTCTCTCTCGTCTTCCGTTTCGGTGCCAGTGCGGTCACCGAGTGAATGAATACATGATTTTGACCCATTTACTGATTTTACACCCGACCAAAATTTCCTGGCGTCGGTGCGGTTATGGATTCTTGTCAGGACCGCTCATTGTGAGGCCGGTCGGACTATATATAAATACACTGCTGGCTACCGTAAATGCAACACCCTGAAGGAAGCATCCGAATCAAGTGAAATTTACGCCATGAGTTTGCAGCGATGAGATATGCAACTGATTAGAATTTCAGCGCAGACGCACATCACGCGCGCCTGTGGCGCCACCTCATAGCGCCATTTAAGGCTTGGCGATTTCGACGAGTGTACGTTCGGCACGTGTGTTTACCTTGTGGTTGTTTCACAAGACGATCAGTTATGCCTCGTAGACAACAGCGAACATCTTTTGATCAAGTATCCGAGTTCGACAGAGGAAGGATAGTGGCTTACCGAGATTGTGGATTATCATACAGAGAAATCGCTAGTCATGTTGGACGAAACCAAACAACTGTAATGCGGATATGTGACCGTTGGATGCAGGAGGGTACGACGGACCGACGTGGTCGATCGCATTCACCTCGGTGCACCACTGCACGTGCTGATAGGCAAATTGTGCGCATGGCAGTGACGGATCGCTCAGTGACATCCCGAACCATAGCACAGCATATTGCGTCTGTAACGCATCATCCAGTGTCTGCGCGTACCATTCGACGCCGTTTACAGCAGAGTAGTCTGTCCGCAAGACGTCCATTGCTTCGTCTACCATTGACGCAGAACCACAGACGTCTCCGTCGCCAATGGTGTGATGACAGACGGATGTGGACGGCAGAATGGAATGACGTTGTCTTTACTGACGAGGCACGCTTCTGTCTGCAGCACCAAGATGGTCAGGTTCGAGTGTGGAGACACCGTGGAGAGAGGATGCTGGACAGCTGCATTATGCACCGCCACACTGGTCTTGCACCGGGTAGTATGGTATGGGGCGGTATTGGATATTACTCTCGCACGCCTCTAGTACGCATTGCCGGTACTTTAAATAGCCGGCGCTACATATCCGAGGTGCTGGAGCCAGTTGTCCTTCCTTACCTTCAGGGCTCGGTCACAGCCATATTTCAACAGGATAATGCGCGACCACACGTGACACGCATTGTCCAAAGGTTCTTCGTCAATAACCAGATTGAATTGCTTCCCTGGCCGCCTCGCTCTCCGGATCTTTCGCCGATAGAAAACATGTGGTCCATGGTTGCTCAACGAGTGACCCAGATTACATCCCCAGCTGCCACACCAGATGATCTTTGGCAACGTGTGGAAGCTGCTTGGGCTGCTGTACCCCAGGAGCACATCCAACGTCTCTTTGACTCAATGCCGAGACGTGTGGCAGCGGTGATCTCCAACAATGGCGGCTACTCTGGCTACTGATTCTGGCAGGAACCACATGTCACAGACGTCTGTAAACGTAATCATTTGATACTTGGTCAACATGTTATCTACAAAATAAATTTTGTTGCGCTACCTCTTGTCTTTCTTGGTGTTGCATTTACGGTGGCCAGCAGTGTATATACCGCCTCCTAGTGGGCCTATGCACAAGCCGTGGGGAGTGAACGCTCGTATTGCCTGCCGGCCGTAGCGTCATTGCTTCCAAATTCTGCTGTGGGCCTTAACGTTGTTGTCTAAAGTTAAGTGAGGCCTCTTTGTTAATATTAGCGTTTCTGTAAGTTATTTTACTGGTTGAGTTATTACTAGCTAACACTCATGTTAATCATTTGTGTGTCTTTAATGAATGTGCAATTTGTTATTTTTTTCTGTGTGCCAGTTTTGCGACATTGTTTGGCCCAATTTGCATTTTTAGTATAAGCAATTTTCACTGTGGACCTTTGTGTGGGTACTTCAGTTTTATTAAACTTTAAGATCTTCGTTTTTTAAAATGAAGTTGTGGTATTATGTGGCTGTGTAACTTTGGGTTGCAAGTGTATAGAGCTACTAGTCTTTTGAGATATGGTTAAACAAGAACGATTGTTTATGATTCATTATTCACCGTGCCTATTATCTATGATTTTGGTTGCGGACGCAAAATATGATTCTTATTCGTGTTTATGTAATTCAATTAAAGTGAAGATTTGTATATTGCTTCAGCTTGAGGGCAAATGTCCGAATTGAAGTTTACAATAAAGTCTGTTTTGAGTCAAATTAAAAGTGTAAAACAATGACAAGCTTGTCCATCACCAGTGATACCGGGCTTCCTATTTCCTTTAAATAACTGTGCTGAGATTGTAATTTTTGACTTTCTAAAGAATTGAGTAGTACCACGGTTCAAAAATCTCTTAGGGTTTGTACTCAGATCGGTTGAGAATGTCTTGCTGTTCGTACTAGTTTAGTATTTAAAGTAAGTTAAAAATGATCATGTGATTACACTAGGATGCTATTACATGAAAAAATTCGACTGGTGGTCGCCATATGCGACTTTTATGACATCAGGAACATTTTGCGAGGATGGATGAAAACGTAATGCCTCCAGTGTCACAAAAAATTAATAATGAAAATATAACACCAGAATTAGCACAGATGGTAGCCTGATTCGTCATTTACGCAACGCTACCGCTCAACATAGACCATTAGCCATTAAACATCTGTAAACATTTTCGCCGCCTTTAAAGCGAGGGATCAAAATCAGTCTAGAAAAAATGCGTCCAGAAGCACCTCACACATTTTCACTCACCTTCTCCTATTTTATGCAGGAAATTGCCTGAGGACCCACTAAGCACACACATTGTGACACTCCAGGTCAGTAATTATTCCTTGGGCAGAGCCAGATCAGTGTATCACCAACGTTGTGAACTCTGACGCAAGGAGACAAATGCGTTGATAATAGGAGGAGACGACGGAAGTGTGAGAAGGGCTTCTGGACGAATTTTCTCCAAACTGGCTTTGATGTCTGCTTTCAACGATGGCGTAAATGTGTACAAATGTGTGGTGAGTATGTCGAACACTAGTATAATGTAGAGCATGGTTCAAGCTATGATATGTGCTACTACTGCTCTTATGTATACATTAATGATTCTTTATGATGTTCGGAGGCTAGTTAAGCAACCACCATCAATTCGTACCTTTAAAATCTACTCAAGAATGAACACCATGATCATTGATTACCGATAAGTCTCCGAAGAGTTGGAATTTCTCTGATTCTCCAGTCGTAGTGATTTTGCGACTCCAATGTAGGACGACGTAATGTGTCACATATGAAAGAAGATGCTATCTCATTGTTCAGGAAATTCCACTCTCGAAATTTTAACACTAAACTTCTGAATAATGCACAACACCTATCTTGTAGGATCTGCCATTCATGTTTGACGAACGTGTCCACGTCAGTCTTGTGATTAGAAAAGTAGCCTGGGACATATTGTGGCATTCTTCTATGATTCTCCTCAATGTTATCTGTTAATCTGACTTTCCGAAAATGACGAACTGCGCTCCAGAGAGAAGAAAATCGGGTGCTCGAGTTATAAAACGTAAGGAGGAAGAGGCAACGCCACACAGCTCCATCTTTCGACCATTTCTCGGGCATTCTGAACAGAGTGGGTCTACAATCAGATCTTTTGAGAGTGCTCCTCTGAACTTTTGAATTACGCATGTTAGACTGGCACTCATTGTCCCTAGCTAGTTCCATTTTTAGTCACAACATCAGATTTTCTGGGTCCAAGAAGACGTTTTTCTCCATAAAATGGCCAAGGTTGTACGACGTGTCATAAAAAGAAACAATAAATGTTACATATTACAAAGAAAAAGAAAAAGATATATGCTAATGTTCCTTCCACACATTCTAAGCGCTGGAAGGGCTTTTATGCTGCATCGGGCTCAAAGAAAACAAGGCTGGCAGATAAGCTAGAAGACCTCTGACGCCAAGGTCAAAAATTCATCATTTTAATAAGAGATCACAGAGCAATATGATAAATTCTTTGTTGTTGATGTAGATAACATGTAAAAATACTGTAAATTGCGTTATTTCTCGCAGCCATCAGTCTAGTTGAGAAACTCTGGATGGGGCAGCTGACCCTTGTTCCAACACCAACTGAACTGGTGTCTGGTTGGGAAGAACCGAGGCGCTATAATGGACCGGACTTTAAATATCCCATTCTTCTTCCCAGGAAGGAGAAAAATTTCTTGGTAACCAAAAGTCAACGCGTTCAGTTCCATTTAGTGGTTGGATCCACAGTCCAAATCGTCTTATTTTACAGACAAATTGGCAAAGGTAGACCGTGCAGTTCTTCTCAGTTTCTATGTTGGCCATGACTACGGCCACAATCAGGAATTGTACAAATGGCAACTACGTGGTCAGGAGGGTTAAAGTCTACAGATGAAGACGAGGTCATAGACCGATGCAAGTTCGACTCTGACAAATGAAATTCAAATGTGCAGCCGCAGGCGATGTTTACGTATCACAGACGCGTTCAATGTGTTATTATATTAAATTTCAGCCTCCAGTAGCATAAGCAAAGAAACTTTACCTAGGTTTCGGCTTTAATAATGTAGCCTTCGTCAGTTATGCAACTGGAGGCTGAAATTTAATATAATTACATTTTACAGTTGCTGATTCTGCTGCACCATGCTGAAAATATTAAAAATATTCACTGTGTTACTCTAGAGGATAACCATAAGATTCGGTATCAATGGTACGACATACGGGATGAATATTTTCTTCCTTGTTCCTTTCATATACGGACTGAGGGAGAAATAAAGCCTGAGCATCTAAAAGCAGGTTAATAATAGTAGATTAACTGTTGTAAAGTGTTCAGAACATTCACTGAGCATGAAATCTGGAGATTCCATTCAACCGAGTGACCGTACATAGTAGCATGAAATATTGTGTAAAATTATTTTCTTGTCATACTAAATGCACACGACCAGTTCTGTATAAGAGAAAGGCCTTTTTTACGCTGCCATTGTAGTCCAGTGTTAGGTTTCTTCTGACGCCATCTCAGCCGACTTCATAGACGTAATTCAACGCGTTTTTACCCCCATTGGTATGCAAGAGGAAAAAAAATTGAAGATTAGTGACTAGAGTTGCGTGATAACCGTTGAGTGCACAGCATGTCTATGAGTCAGTTTTAATCTTTACAGTAAAGCGGTGTGATCGCAGCTACTTGCTACTGGCGACCGCTGGCACGTCGTTTCTTTCAGGAACGGATCCGCCTGGAAACAGGGTCGCTTTGGAACGTTTGGATGGATTTTATGAGCTGTAACTGAAATAATGAAAGAGATACACACTCAGGGTATCAAATACGTGTCCGAACAATCACACGATCAAAGACGATGCTTGATGAAACGGAAGGAAATACGATTTTAACCTCTTCTGTACTTGAGAAGCTAAACACTTTGCTATTGTACACTATCTGCCTCAACTACACTGTCCATTTGTCAAAAGCCAGTGGACGGCTGAGATACGGGCAGGGAGTGAGTGGAATGGTTCTGGAAGGTACCGGGAGGCATGTGGAGCCATGCCAACTATCGTGCCGTGGTCAGCTGTGCTAGATTATTCGTTTGAGGATCCACGGCGCGAACAGCCCGATCGACGTGGTCCCACAGATTCTCGACTGGGGTTAAATTCGGGAAGTTTGGTGTCCAGGGTAGTATGGCAAATTCATCCTGGTGCTTTTCGAACCACACAGATACACTGCGAGCTGCGTGACACTTTGCATTATCCTGGTCGTGAACGTCATCGTGCCGAGGAAAAACAAACTGCATGTACTGGTGAACATGGTCCCCAAGGACCGATGCATACTTTATTGATCAATTGCGCCGTCCAGAAGACGAGATAGCCCAGGCAGTCCCCTCCTGCCTGGATCCTTCCAACGATTGTTGCTTGGTGTTTGCTTTCAGACCCTTCACGCCGTACACGCCAACGGCCATTTGTCCGATGGTGTATAAAACGGGATTAATACACTACTGGCCATTAAAATTGCTACACCAAGAAGAAATGCAAATGATAAACGGGTATTCATTTGGCAAATATATTATACTAGAACTGACATGTGATTACATTTTCACGCAATTTTGGTGCATAAATCCTGAGAAATCAGTACCCAGAACAACCACCTCTGGCCGTAATAACGGCCTTGGTATACCTGTGCATTGAGTCAAACAGAGCTTGGATGGCGTGTACAGGTACAGCTGCCCATTCAGCTTCAACACGATACCACAGTTCATCAAGAGTAGTGACTGGCATATCGTGACGAGCCAGTTGCTCGGCCACCATTGACCAGACGTTTTCAATTGGTGAGAGAACTGGAGAATGTGCTGGCCAGGTCAGCAGACGAGCATTTTCTGTATCCAGAAAGGCCCGTACAGGACCTGCAACAAGTGGTCGTGCATTGTTGTTGTTGTTGTTGTGGTCTTCAGTCCTGAGACTGGTTTGATGCAGCTCTCCATGCTACTCTATCCTGTGCAAGCTTCTTCATCTCCCAGTACCTACTGCAACCTACATCCTACTGAATCTGCTTAGTCTATTCATCTCTTGGTCTCTCTCTACGATTTTTACCCTCTACGCTGCCCTAAAATACTAAATTGGTGATCCCTTGATGCCTCAGAACATGTCCTACCAACCGATCCCTTCTTCTAGTCAAGTTGTGCCACAAACTTCTCTTCTCCCCAGTCCTATTCAATACTTCCTCATTAGTTACGTGATCTACCCATCTAACCTTCAGCATTCTTCTGTAGCACCACATTTCAAAAGCTTCTATTCTCTTCTTGTCCAAACTATTTATCGTCCATGTTTCACTTCCATACATGGCTACACTCCATACAAATACTTTCAGAAATGACTTCCTGACACTTAAATCTATACTCAATGTTAATAAATTTCTCTTCTTCAGAAACGACTTCCTTGCTATTGCCAGTCTACATTTTATATCCTCTCTACTTTGACCATCATCAGTTATTTTGGTCCCCAAATACCAAAACTCCTTTACTACTTTAAGTGTCTCATTTCCTAATCTAATTCCCTCAGCATCGCCCGACTTAATTCGACCACATTCCATTATCCTCGTTTTGCTTTTATTGATGTTCATCTTATATCCTCCTTTCAAGACACTGTCCATTCCGTTCAACTGCTCTTCCAAGTCCTTTGCTGTCACTGACAGAATTACAATGTCATCGGCGAACCTCAAAGTTTTTATTTCTTCTCCATGGATTTTAATACCTACTCCGAATTTTTCTTTTGTTTCCTTTACTGCTTGCTCAATATACAGATTGAATAACATCGGGGAGAGGCTACAACCCTGTCTTACTCCCTTCCCAACCACTACTTCCCTTTCATGTCCCTCGACTCTTATAACTGCCACCTAGTTTCTGTACAAATTGTAAATAGCCTTTCGCTCCCTGTATTTTACCCCTGCCACCTTTAGAATTTGAAAGAGGGTATTCCAGTCAACATTGTCAAAAGCTTTCTCTAAGTCTACAAATGCTAGAAACGTAGGTTTGCCTTTCCTTAATCTTTCTTCTGAGATAAGTCGTAAGGTCAGTATTGCCTCACGTGTTCCAGGATTTCTACGGAATCCAAACTGATCTTCCCCGAGGTCGGCTTCTACTAGTTTTTCCATTCGTCTGTAAAGAATTCGTGTTAGTATTTTGCAGCTGTGGATTATTAAACTGATTGTTCAGTAATTTTCACATCTGTCAACACCTGCTTTCTGTGGGATTGGAATTATTATATTCTTCTTGAAGTCTGAGGGTATTTCGCCTGTTTCATACATCTTGCTCACCAGATGGTAGAGTTTTGTCAGGACTGGCTCTCCCAAGGCCGTCAGTAGTTCCAACGGAATGTTGCCTACTCCGGGGGCCTTGTTTCGACTCAGGTCTTTCAGTGCTCTGCTGAAATGTAGGGTTTCGTAGGGATCGAATGAAGGGTAGAGCCACGGGTCGTAACATATCTGAAATGTAACGTCCACTGTTCAAAGTGCCGTCAATGCGAATAAGAGGTGACCGAGACGTGTAACCAATGGCACCCCATACCATCACGCCGGGTGATACGCCAGTATGGCGATGGCGAATACACGTTTCCAATGTGCGTTCACCGCGATGTCGTTAAGCACGGATGCGACCATCATGATGCTGTAAACAGAACCTGCATTCATCCGAAAAAATGACGTTTTTGCCGGCCGTTGTGGCCGAGTGGTTCTAGGCTCTACAGTCTGGAACCGCGCGACCGCTACGGTCGCATGTTCGAATCCTGCCTCGGGCATGGGTGTGTGTGATGTCCTTAGGTTTAAGTAATTCTAAGTTCTAGGGGACTGATGACCTCAGAAGATAAGTCCGTAGTGCTCAGAATCATTTGAACCATTTTTGAACCCAGGTTCGTCGTTGAGTACACCATCGCAGGCGCTCCTGTCTGTGAAGCAGCGTCAAGGGTAACTGCAGCCATGGTCTCTGAGCTGATAGTCCATGCTGCTGTAAACGTCGTCGAACTGTTCGTGTAGATGGTTGTTGTCATGCAGACGTCCCCATCTGTTGACTCAGGGATCGAGCCGTGGCTGCTCGATCCGTTACAGCAATGTCACGATATGATAAACCGCAATCGCAATAGGCTGCAATCCGACCTTTATCAAAGTCGGAAACGTGATGGTACACATTTCTCCTCCTTACACGAGGCATCACAACAACGTTTCACCAGGCAACGCCGGTCAACTGCTGCTTGCGTATGAGAAATCGGTTGGAAGCCTTCCTCATGTCAGCACGTTGTACGTGTCGCCACCGGCGTCAACCTTGTGTGAATGCTCTGAAAAGCTAATTATTTGCATATCACAGCATCTTCTTCCTGTCGGTTAAATTTCGCGTCTGTAGCACGTCATCTTCGTGGTGTAGCAATTTTAATGGCCAGTAGTCTATTGTTATTAGAGGATTAATCAATACAAAGATCAATTAATAACAACATCTTGTTGTATTCCTGTTGTCCTCCGCCAAACCACTTTATCGAGCTCATCTTCCTTGTCTATGCTGCGATTTTCCATTTCTCCATATACATGGTCTGTCCAAGAAAGTCGTGGTCTTCCGCGCTTACGTCTGCCGGGTGGTTTCCATTCATAATCCTTCTTTGGCCACCGATGATCTGGCATTGTCATCATATGTCCGTACCATTTTAATTATTTTCTTTCAATTCTATCACTGTATCATTTGCCTTCATTCTAGCTCTTACTTCATCATTAGTTTATCTTTCGATTCTTGATATTCTGGTAGTCCTACGTAAATAATCCATTTCCACAGCTATTAGTCTTCTTTTGAGATATCCATTTAAGGTCCTTAGACCTGATCCATAGCGTAGCCCTGAGTCTACTGTTATCTTACGTACTCTTGCCTTATTGCTGTTCGAAATATTCATATCCCAACAAAAAGAATTCATACACCTTAATAGTTTTCTGCTTTGCTGTATTCTGTATTTTATTTCTGTATGTCCCAATCCAGTTTTATCAATATGTGCCCCGAGATATTTAAATTTCTCTACCTGTCTCATAATTGCTTTGTCATTGATGTGTACTTCAAATTTATCATAACCAATCACCACCAGATACTCTGTTTTTGTTAGACTCATTTGTAGTCCCATCTGGTGTATTGCTGATATAATCGTCGTATCATGAACTATTCTAACATTCAGACGCACATCCTCTAGCAGTTATGGCAACACAAGTTACACGACGGTACCTCCATTAATTGAAGCGGGATGGAAGAATGTATGGTCCAGTCAACCTATCGTCACCATGAATGACAGCCCACACATTAACACCGAATCGCTGCTTATCATCATGAGATCGAGTTTCCTCGTGGACACACATGTGCCCAAATATGCGAATTTTGAATATTTGAATGCCAGTGAACATTTTCCACACTGCAACACCGACACAACAGCTTAAATCAGCACCACTAACAAAATGTTCCCGAAGAGTAGAAGTTCACACCAAAGACCATAGTTATGTTAATTGTCAAAATATATTTGTTTAGATATTCTCTACAAATCGTACTAATTTGAACGAATAGTCTACGAACACCTTGTACATAGGGTATTTCCGTAAGAGCGTGCAAAAAAGTAACAGGACATAGAGAATGCTCCACTGAACAATTTGTTGAGGAAGGGAACCTGGTGTCGGGGAAGCTAGAGTAAGGAGATGAATACGCAAACTTGTCTACAACTTTGTCTGGTATTACTGTTTTCCGGATTATTTGCAACTAACATGCGTACAAGTTTACAAGTACTGTGCTGTTTATTTACATGTACATTCTTCATTCCCAGCAAGGAAACAAGGAGGACGAGCCTCATTACTAGGAATTCGTGATGCAGGTTTTGTTTACTTTACTTGTCCATAAGGTGGATCTGTTGAGACTTATATAATAGAACGTGCGTTGAGTCAACGACAGACCCATTCATTACTCAGTGCCATTAATTCACGTACATTGCTGTACGATGGAGCAGCAGCGGTACATTTTCACAGAACTCACTGATATGCTCCTTGTGTAGGGGGAAGCACGTTGCAATGCTCACGCTTCTGTAAGGCCGCACGGGGAACGATTTCTTAACAATCTCAATCCGTCACGAGGCGTGTTTATTTCTCTCGATCGACGAATGCAGGAGACTGGTTCATTGGAAGGAGGAAATGAGGGAACTGGAAACACAAGGACTACTCGTACACACGATTTTGAAGAGAGGCAGGATCTATTCCATGGCCTGCAAGGTCACCTGATCTGGAGCCCCTTGTTTAGCTCCTATGGGGATATCTAAAGTCTCTTGCGCATGAGATCCCAGTGGATACGGACATGAAGTTATCTGCCACAGTTGTAGCTGCCTGTGATGTGAGCCGAAACATACCAGGAGTATTTGTCTGGGTGCGTCGGAATCTTGTTCGCCGACGTCATGCTCTCACTGAGGGTGATGACCGTCAATTCAGCACGTTTTGTAAGATACAGAACACATGGTACGATCACTGTGTGAGAGATGGTATTTGCAATTAACTGTAACTAATGTAAATACACACTGAAGAGTCAAAGACACTAGTGTACCTGCCTCATATCGTGTAGGATCCCAGCGAGCACGCAGAAGTGCCGCAACACGACGTGCCATAGACACGACTAATGTCTGAAGTAGTACACAATGGATATGAATGGATGCAGGTGATGTGACTGTATGCTTACGTACGTGTCACCAGTCAGAGTCGTATATAGACGTACCAGGGGTCCGCACACGCCCTACACCATTATAGAGCTTGAACAGTCCCCTGCTGACATGCAGGATCTACATCTACATCTACGTGATTACTCTGCTATTCATAATAAAATGCCTGGCAGAGGGTTCAATGAACCACCTTCAAGCTGTCTCTCTACCGTTCCACTCTCGAAAGGCACGCGGGAAAAACGAGCACTTCAATTTTTCTGTGCGAGCCCTGATTTCTCTTATTTTATCGTGATGACCATTTCTCCCTATATAGGTGGGTACCAACAGAATGTTTTCGCAATGGGAGGAGAAATATGGTGATTGAAATTTCATGAGAAGATCCCGTCGCAACGAAAAACGCCTTTGTTTTAATGATTGCCACTTCAGTTCACGTATCATGTCTGTGACACTATCTCCCCTCGATAATGCAAAACGGGCTGCCCTTCTTTGTACTTTTTCTATGTCATCCGTCAGTCCCACCTGATGCGGATCCCACACCACACAGTAATACTCCAGAATAGGGCGGACAAGCGTGGTGTAAGCAGTCTCTTTAGTAGAGCTGTTGCACCTTCTAAGTGTTCTGTCAGTGAATCGCAGTCTTTGGTTTGCTCTACACACAATATTATCTATGTGATCGTTCCAATTTAGGTTATTTGTAATTGTAATCCCGAACTATTTAGTTGAATTTACAGCCTTCAGATTTGTGTGACTTATCGCGTAATCGAAATTTAGCTGATTTATTTTAGTACTCATGTGGATCACTTCACACTTTTCCTTATTCAGGGACAATTGCCACTTTTCGCACCATACAGATATCTTATTAAACCATTTTGCAAGTCGTTTTGATCATCTGATGACTTTACAAGACGGTAAATGACAGCATCATCAGCAAACAATCTAAGACAGCTACTCGGATTGTCTCCTGTGTCGTTAATATAGATCAGGAACAATAGAGGACCTATAACACGTCCTTGGGGAACGCCGGAAATTACCTTTGTTTTACTCGATGACTTTCTGTGTATTACTACGAACTGTGACCTTACTAACTCTGCTTTGGCAGCACTGTCTCACGCTCTTACGCTAACACCCTGTCAGACTTGTTAGCGATACCAAACATGAATAGCACTACTGTTCATTGCTGCCCGTTCTACATGTCACAGGGGATGGCAACTCTTAATCATTTCGATACCTGCAGATGGTGTTTGCGTATAGAAAGTTACATTGACATCCGACTTTGTTTTCTTGGTGAGTCACTCTTTTTTGTCAGTGAGTATGTTGAATCTCCCTTGGAATCTAATCTATGAAGTACAGAAAATGGTGCTGCTGATGACGCGGCCAGCCGGCCGAAGTGGCCGTGCGGTTAAAGGCGCTGCAGTCTGGAACCGCAACACCGCTACGGTCGCAGGTTCGAATCCTGCCTCGGGCATGGATGTTTGTGATGTCCTTAGGTTAGTCAGGTTTAACTAGTTCTAAGTTCTAGGGGACTAATGACCTCAGCAGTTGAGTCCCATAGTGCTCAGAGCCATTTGAACCATTTTTTGATGACGCGGCCCTTTCGATTACAGTAATGGCCCACGCAGCAGCTGGAAGACAGAGCGGCAAACACTCGGCTCCGTGGCCGCTCGCCTGCGCAGTGCATTCCGCGCCGCAGGGGGCGTCAGAAATAACAGCGGTTATCTGCCGGCCGGCACTGAGCGCTCTAAGAATACCGCGCGGCGCGGCCGTCTCCCGCCTCACCTGCGCCGCCGCCGCCGCCGCCGCCGCCCCCAGCCATCGGCTGCTCTCCGAGTGAAGCGCCACGCCAACACACACCGGCCGGCGGCTGCAGGCACTTCCGCCCCGCAGGCATCATCCCACGGATCCATCAACATCCGGCCAGTGCTCTGGCCACGTTTACACTGATGAGCCAAAACATTATGACCACCTGCTTCATAGCTTGTTTGTCCGTCCTCGGAACGAAATACATCTCCGATTCTGCGCATCAGGAAGCCGACAGTTTGTTAGCATGTTTGTGGAGGCTTGTGACAACAAGTGTCTACGCGCCGGACGTGCAATTCGCGTAAATAACGGGCCGCTGATCTGTGTACGCGGTGATGGCGCCCAACAGCGACCCAGAATTTACATCAGGCGAAATTGGTAGCCGACACGTCAACGTCAATTCACCATAATGCTTCTCAAACCACTGTAGCACGGTTCTGGCTCCGAGAAATCCACACCTATATCTACATTTATACTCCGCAAGCCACCCAAAGGTGTGTGGTGGAGGGCACTTTACGTGCCACTGTCATTACCTCGTTTTTCAAAGACATGTATATCGTGATAGTATGATTTGTATACAATGAGAGATGTTACATTTTCTGTGGAGTACATTATTTACGTACAGCTCCCAATTATGAAATGTACTTTTTACTATTACTGTTCCTGAATTTTAAAATTATCGATTACGCTTTATATTCTATTTCGTTGCGAAAGTTGATAGAAGCTATGAAAAAATGAGCATATTTATGGAAGATACTACAGTTATATACAGGAGAAGTACTTGAAACAAATTAACTGAAATCAGTATTAAATTTGTCATGGAGAATTTTTAACCTTGCTTTTTGAGGTGCACAAGATACAAATCCATTGTATGTGGTTTCTGGAAGTGGTGGATGTTGTGTACGATTTCGTACTCAGTGGTAGGGGGGAGCTGGGCTACAGAGTGGCGTAGCAACTATCGTCGTAGGAAAGCTGGACAGTTGCAGAAATCATTACACAACAATAACACAGCAAACAGAAAATTTACTTAACTTGTATTTCTCCGCGTGTTTGAAAACTCATTGCAAATTGTGCAACAGGAAAGCAGAGTCCAGCTCATACAATAGAAACAACGATGATGTGGAGCCGCGACCAGGTGGCGTCCGCGTGGCGTCCCGTAGTGAAGTGGCTCCAAGTGCTATTGGGTTTTCTGGCTACTGCCAGCCGTCCTATGTCGTAGCGGCAGAGGTTGGTCCAAGTACAGATGGTTCAAATGGCTCTGAGCACTATGGGACAACTTCTGAGGTCATCAGTCCCCTAGACTTAGAACTACACTGCTGGCCACCGTAAATGCAACACCCTGAAGGAAGCATCCGAATCAAGTGAAATTTACACCATGGGTTTGCAGCGATGAGATATGCAAGTGATTAGAATTTCAGCGCAGACGCACATCACGCGCGCCTGTGGCGCCACCTCATAGCGCCATTTAAGGCTTGGCGATTTCGACGAGTGTACGTTCGGCACGTGTGTTTACCTTGTGGTTGTTTCACAAGACGATCAGTTATGCCTCGTAGACAACAGCCAACATCGTTTGATCAAGTATCCGAGTTCGACAGAGGAAGGATAGTGGCTTACCGAGATTGTGGATTATCATACAGAGAAATCGCTAGTCGTGTTGGAAGAAACCAAACAACTGTAATGCGGATATGTGACCGTTGGATGCAGGAGGGTACGACGGACCGACGTGGTCGATCGCATTCACCTCGGTGCACCACTGCACGTGCTGATAGGCAAATTGTGCGCATGGCAGTGACGGATCGCTCAGTGACATCCCGAACCATAGCACAGCACATTGCGTCTGTAACGCATCATCCAGTGTCTGCGCGTACCATTCGACGCCGTTTACAGCAGAGTGATCTGTCCACAAGACGTCCATTGCTTCGTCTACCATTGGCGCAGAACCACAGACGTCTCCGTCGCCAATGGTGTGATGACAGACGGATGTGGACGGCAGAATGGAATGACGTTGTCTTTACTGACGAGGCACGCTTCTGTCTGCAGCACCACGATGGTCGGATTCGAGCGTGGAGACACCGTGGAGAGATGATGCTGGACAGCTGCATTATGCACCGCCACACTGGTCTTGCACCGGGTATTATGGTATGGGACGGTATTGGATATTACTCTCGCACGCCTCTAGTACGCATTGCCGGTACTTTAAATAGCCGGCGCTACATATCCGAGGTGCTGGAACCAGTTGTCCTTCCTTACCTTCAGGGCTCGGCCACAGCCATATTTCAACAGGATAAAGCGCGACCACACGTGGCACGCATTGTCCAAAGGTTCTCCGTCAATAACCAGATTGAAGTGCTTCCGTGGCCGGCTCGCTCTCCGGATCTTTCGTCGATAGAAAACATGTAGTCCATGGTTGCTCAACGAGTAACCCAGATTACATCCCCAGCTGTCACACCAGATGATCTTTGGCAACGTGTGGAAGCTGCTTGGGCTGCTGTACCCCAGGAGCACATCCAACATCTCTTTGACTCAATGCCGAGACGTGTGGCAGCGGTGATCTCCAACAACGGCGGCTACTCTGGCTACTGATTCTGGCAGGAACCACATGTCACAGACGTCTGTAAACGTAATCATTTGATACTTGGTCAACATGTTATCTACAAAATAAATTTTGTTGTGCTACCTCTTGTCTTTCCTGGTGTTGCATTTACGGTGGCCAGCAGTGTACTTAAACCTAACTAACCTAAGGACATTACACACATGCACGCCAGAGGCAGGATTCGGACCTGCGACAGTAGCGGTCTCGCGATTCGAGACTGTAGCGCCACTCCGGCCGGCTCCAAGTACAGAGCTTCTGGAGGTGTGACTTAGTTGACGTGATCCATTGGGCCCACCGGGTGCCGCGCGACCGATATCGGCGTCAGACGGAACTTGCAATTCCGGTACAAACGTAACAATGGCCGTGGGGTGGTGTCGATATGTGATACCACAGTGGAGTATCTTCAAATTTTGTTCTGTGCGGTTTTAATGCGGGTACAGTGTTTTTATGTGTGTTGCTGATTCTTTAAATTGCTTATGTTTGTAACACAGTCTGTCTATGTAGTAGCTTGAAGAAGTTTTATATATGTTTTTGTGCAATCCTGAGTCTGATAATTAATCTTTTCTCTGTTATCTAATTCTGTGAACTAATTTCTGTTGTAGTTTGTTGTTTATTGAGAAAGCTACTTTATGTAATCTATGTAGGTTTGCTGTTTTTTTTTAGAAATGTTATCCACATAACGTATGCTGCACATGTCACTACCGCACTGCATGTTTCGAACCGCCGCTCACCTCGATGACTGCATTTGTGGAGACGACCCGCGACCTAGTGTCGCAAAAATCTAATTTACCCGAGGAGCCGACATGTTTCCATTGATCGATGGTCGAATCTCGATGGTCCCGTGCCCACTGCAATCGAAACTGACGACGTCGTTGGCTCAACATGTCAACACGCAAGTATGGTCTGCTGCGCAGCTCCAGGTTCAACAATGTATGATGAACGTTGTGCTCTGAAACGCCGGCCGTGGTGGCCGAGCTGTTCTAGACGCTACAGACTGGAAACGCGCGACCACTACGGTCGCAGGTTCGAATCCTGCCTCGGGCATGGATGTGTGTGATGTCCTTAGGTTAGTTAGGTTTAAGTAGTTCTAAGTTCTAGGGGACTGATGACCTCAGAAGTTAAGTCCCATAGTCCTCAGAGCCATTTGAACCATTTGCTCTGAAACAATTGTGCGTGTACCAGCATGTGCTCTTTCGGCAGATACGCCACAGATCGCCATATATTCTACTTTACAGAGCAGACAAACCTCCGAGCACCACGTTCTGTGCAGAGCCGTGAACGTTAGTGCACTCATCTCCGCAAGTTCAGCACCTACAACTACATTCAGCATGTCACCTTATGTTGTGCAGCGATGGATGCTTCTGGTTCCACTGTCGCACCACTCTATCCTCATCCCACCACCTTTCCCTGCTGCATTCATAAATAGCGCGTAAAAGGAATCAGTGCAGATAAATTTCCTAATGGGCTGTTACTTATACCGATATGCACTTATACAGATGGCGTTAGTATCGCGTACACTAGACATAAAAGGGCAGTGCACTGGCGGAGCTGTCATTCGGACTGTGGTGATTCGTATGAGACTATAACGGCCGCACGATGGGATGTAATATACACTACTGGCCATTAAAATTGCTACGTCAAGAAGAAATGCAGATGATAAACGTTTATTCATTGGACAAATATACAGGGTGATTCAAAAAGAATACCACAACTTTAAAAATGTGTATTTAATGAAACAAACATAATATAACCCTCTGTTATACATCATTACAAAGAGTATTTAAAAAGGTTTTTTTTTCACTCAAAAACAAGTTCAGAGATGTTCAATATGGCCCCCTCCAGACACACGAGCAATATCAACCCGATACTCCAACTCGTTCCACATTCTCTGTAGCATATCAGGCGTAACAGTTTGGATAGCTGCTGTTATTTCTCGTTTCAAATCATCAATGGTGGATGGGAGAGGTGGCCGAAACACCATATCCTTAACATACACCCATAAGAAAAAATCGCAGGGGGTAAGATCAGGGCTTCTTGGAGGCCAGTGATGAAGTGCTCTGTCACGGGCTGCCTGGCGGCCGATCCATCGCCTCGGGTAGTTGACGTTCAGGTAGTTACGGACAGATAAGTGCCAATGTGGTGGCGCTCCATCCTGCTGAAATATGAATTGTTGTGCTTCTTGTTCGAGCTGAGGGAACAGCCAATTCTCTAACATCTCCAGATACTGTAGTCCAGTTACAGTAGCACCTTCGAAGAAAAAGGGACCAAAAACTTTATTGGCTGAAATGGCACAGAAAACGTTCACCTTAGGCGAGTCACGTTCATACTGAGTTGTTTCCCGCGGATTCTCAGTGCCCCATATACAGACATTGTGATGGTTGACTTTCCCGTTAGTGTGGAAAGTTGCTTCATCACTAAACACAATCTTTGAAACGAAAGATTCATCTGTTTCGATTTAAGCAAGGATAAAATCACAGAAATCGATTCTTTTAATCTTATCAGCTGCAGACAGTGCTTGAACCAATTTCAGACGATAAGGTTTCATAACTAACCTTTTTCGTAGGACTCTCCATACAGTTGATTGTGGAATTTGCAGCTCTCTGCTAGCTCTGCGAGTCGATTTTCCTGGGCTGCGAACAAATGCTTGCTGGATGCGTGCTACATTTTCATCACTCGTTCTCGGCCGTCCAGAACTTTTCCCTTTGCACAAACACCCATTCTCTGTAAACTGTTTATACCAACGTTTAATACACCACCTATCAGGAGGTTTAACACCATACTTCGTTCGAAATGCACGCTGAACAACTGTCGTCGATTCACTTCTGCCGTACTCAATAATACAAAAAGCTTTCTGTTGAGCGGTCGCCATCTTAGCATCAACTGACGCTGACGCCTAGTCAACAGCGCCTCAAGCGAACAAATGTACAACTAAATGAAACTTTATAGCTCCCTTAATTCGCCGACAGATAGTGCTTAGCTCTGCCTTTTGTCGTTGCAGAGTTTTAAATTCCTAAACTTGTGGTATTCTTTTTGAATCACCTTGTATTATACTAGAACTGACATGTGATTACATTTTCACGCAATTTGGGTGCATAGATCCTGAGAAATCGGTACCCAGAACAACCACCTCTGGCCGTAATAACGGCCTTGATGCGCCTGGGCATTGAGTCAGAGCTTGGATAGCGTGTACAGGTACAGCTGCCCATGCAGCTTTAACACGATACCACAGTTCATCAAGAGTAGTGACTGGCGTATTGTGACGAGACAGTTGCTCGGCCACCATTGACCAGACTTTTTCAGTTGCTGAGAGATCTGTAGAATGTGCTGGCCAGGGCAGCAGTCGAACATTTTCAGTATCCAGAAAGGCCCGTACAGGACCTGCAACATGTGGTCGTGCATTATCCTGCTGAAATGTAGGGTTTCGCAGGGATCGAATGAAGGGTAGAGCCACGGGTCGTAACACATCTGAAATGTAACGTCCACTGTTCAAAGTGCCGCCAATGCGAACAAGAGGTGACCGAGACGTGTCACCAATGGCACCCCGTACCATCACGCCGCCTGATACGCCAGTATGGTAATGACGAATACACGCTTCCAATGTGCGTTCACCACGATGTCGCCAAACACGGATGCGACCATCATGATACTGTAAACAGAACCTGGATTAATCCGAAAAAATGACGTTTTGCCATTCGTGCACCCAGGTTCATCCATGAGTACACCATCGCAGGCGCTCCTGTCTGTGATGCAGCGTCAAGGGTAACTGCAGCCATGGTCTCCCAGCTGATAGTCCATGCTGCTGCAAACGTCGTCGAAATGTTCATGCAGATGGTTGTTGTCTTGCAAACGTCCCCATCTGTTGACTCAGGGATCGAGACGTGGCTGCACGATTCGTTACAGCCATGCGGATAAGATGCCTGTCATCTCGAATGTTAGTGATACGAGGCCGTTGGGATCCAGCACGGCGTTCTGTATTACCCTCCTGAACCCACCGATTCCATATTCTGCTAACAGTGATTCGATCTCGACCAACGCGAGCAGCAATGTCGCGATACGATAAGCCCCAATAGCGATAGACTACAATCCGACCTATATCATAGTCGGAAACGTGATGGTACGCATTTCTCCTCCTTACACAAGGCATCACAACAACGTTTCACCAGGAAACGCCGGTCAACTGCTGTTTGTGTATGAGAAATCGGTTGGAAACTTTCCTCAAGTCAGTACGTTGTAGGTGTCGCCACCGGCGCTCTGAAAAGCTAATCATTTCAATATCACAGCATCGTCTTCCTGTCGGTTAAATTTCGCGTCTGTAGCACGTCATCTTCGTGGTGTAGCAATTTTAATGGCCAGTAGTGTATTTAAACTCGGATGGTAATTGAAGCTAGAAGCATGGGCCATTCCATGTCGGAAATCGTTTGGGAATTCAATTTTCCGAGACCCACAGTGTCTGGAGTGTGACGAGAATACCAAATTTCAGGCATTACCTCTCACCGTAGACAGTGGCCGACGGCCGTCACATATTGACCGAGAGGAGCGGCGTTCGCGCAGAGATGTCAGTGCCAACACACAAGCGATACCGCGTGAAGTAGTGGTGGAAATCAGTGTGTGACGTGCAAAGAACATATCCGTTGGGACAGTGTGGCGAAATGCGACGTTAATGTGTCATGGAAGCAAACGACCGAAGCGACTGCTTTCGCTAACAGCACGACATCCCCTGCAGCACCGCTCCTGTGCTGGTGACCGTATCGGTTGGACGCTGGACAACTGGAGAACCGTCAGACGAGTCCCGATTTCAGTTGGTAAGAGCTGATGGTAGTGTGGCGCAGACACAACTGAGCCGTGGACCCAAGTTGTCAATAGCCATTGTACAAGCTCGTAGTGGCTCCATAATGTAGTGGGCAGTGTTTGCATCGCAAGGACTGGGTACTCTGACCCATCTGAACCTATCATTAACTGTAAATGGTTATGTTCGGTTACTTGCAGGCCGTTTGCAGCCATTCATGGACTTCGTGCTCCCAACAAGGGATGGAACTTTTATGGATGACTATCCGCCATGTCACAGGGCCCCCGTTGTTCGCGATTGGTTTGAAGAACATTCTGGCCAGTTCCAGCGAATGATTTGGCCACCCAGATCGACCGACATGAATCACATCGAACATTTAAGGAAATCGAGAATACAGTTCGTGCCTAAAAATACTGCATCATCAACGCCTTCAGAGTTATGGACAGCAGCGTGGGTCAGTATTTCTGCAGGGTACTTCGAGTGACTTGCTGAATCCATGCTAGACTGAGCTGCACTACGCCGGGCAATAGAAGGTCCGACACGATATTAGGACGTACCTCAAGGCGTGTGTCACCTCAGTGTACATCTTTCACTTGAAAAGTATTTATTGTCGGAAACATATTCAGGCAGTGGCGTCTGATACAGAGAATAAACAAACAGATGAACTCACATCTATGTCAATAACACAGAACATTTTTTACACAACAAAGTTGAAGCTTAAGATTACTTAAACAATGTGTACATCTACACCAACCGACGCTTCTGTCAAGTCTGACACAGTGCCCCACGGCAGGTTGTTAACGAAGGTCCTAGCATACGGAACGTGTCCTCAAGTATGTGAGTAACTCGAAGACTTCGTTAGCAGCAGAACGCGGTACATTGTCCTGGACGGTGAGTGTTTGGTGGAGACAGCCGCGTGGGGTAGCCGCAATGTCTAGGAGTCTTGTCACGGGTCTCGGACCTCGCGTCTCCCCCTCCCCCTCCCCCCCCCTCCCCCCCCCCCCCCCCCGGAGGTTAGGTTGAGTCCTCCCTCGGGGATGGTTGTGTGTGTGTGTCGTCCTTAGCGTAAGTTGGTTTAAGTTAGATTAAGTAGTGTGTAAGCTTAGGGACCGATGACCTCAGCAGTTTGGTCCCATAAGACTTTACTACAAATTTCCCAAATATTTTGATGGAGACAAAATTCTCTAAGGAGTGCCCGGGGGTAAGTGTGATGAGATAAGAACTGTGACTGTAGTAAGGTACAGGGTGACTAAGAATTTGTGTTTGGTGCCGTGACTGACAGATTCTCTAAGTGTAGAAAAATGCAACTTAATGCAGGTGAGTAGGGGAAAAAATCACGTCATATACAAATACAGCATTAGTAGTTCTGCTAGAAACAGTCGCATCGCTTAAGTACCTAGGCGTAACGTTTCAAAACCATATGAAATGGAGCGAGTACATAAGGGCGATAGTAGCGAAGGTGAATGATCCACTTCCATTTATTGGGAGAACTCTACGAAAGTATATTTTATCTATAAAGTAAAACGAGTATTGAACACTTGTGCGACGCATTCTTGAGTACTTTCCGAGTGTTTGGGATCCGCAGCAAGTCAGAATCAAGGAAAACAGCGAAGCAGTTCAGGGGCGTGTTGCGAACACAAATGGGAATACCGAGTGGTCAGCACACAGCCCTCGCATTAGCAAGGACGGCTGTTCAAAACCGCGTCCGGCCATCCTGATTCAGGTTTTCCATGGCTGCCCTAAATAGCTTCAGGCAGACCCCAGGATGGTTCCTTTGAAAGAGCACGGCCGACTTCCTTCCCCATCCTTCCTTTCTCCTCCCCTTCTAATGGAAATACCTGGAGGAAACACGACGATCTTTTTGCTGAACATTATTAAAAAAATTTACATAACCAGCATTTCAGGGGAAATGATTGTACCGCCGCCAATGTACATTTCGCATAAGGACCACACATATACTGTAAGGGAAATTAGAGCTCGTACAGAGTCTTACAGACAGTAGTTTTCCATCGTTCGTATACGACCAGAAACATATACGACCAGAAAGGAGTATCAATAAAACCGCTAAAATGTACCTTTCGCCTTCTACAGTATATGTAGATCAGTATAAGGATAATGTCTTAATGCTGGCTAAAAACTGTGTGCATCTAGGAAACACAGAACCCCTGCAATATTTAACATCAAATCAACTCTGCACGTAAGCGTGCTTACATGGCCACAGTAGGGTTCCTTACCTGCCTTACTCTCTCGCACAGAGATCTCAGTGTGTACGTGTTATAATTGTGAAACACTAAACTCCGTCCTTTCTTCCTAGTCGTATCAAACAGCACCGTCACAATAAAAAAACATGGACCTCTTTGTGGTGTCAAAAGTCTCTCATAGTAAAGATCTCTTGTTGCCTCTGAGATAATGACTAAATAGACCTGTGGCAGCAACTCACTATGTACGTTGACTACCGTGATTAATAACATACTAGACCAGATGATATAAAGAGATACAATTCATGTCAACTGTTATGAGCAAACACTAAGCAAGATGGGCGCAGGTCTAATAAAATCTGTGACTGCTTTATAACTAGATAGCCGACGCAGACCTGGGTCTAAAACATACAAGCATATCATGTCAAAGTTTAGTCAGATTCATATGCAGGAAAATGGAGAAAACTCCGTTCTGAATTTATCTACTGAAACATTCTTAAAGTTCTGTATATGCATCTTACTGCATAACTCTGTTCATTATGAACGCTGTCCGTGTGTTCCGCCATGTGCGTGTATATCTCATCTAAGATATTTAGTAACCTACCTTCTTGTGAAGAACTTCCAAGATCTTAGTCATGTTATCAGTAGAATGGTTGTACTTCCTTTAATGAGCATTATATGCTGAGGGATTGGACTCAATAACATTAATATGCTCTCTGAACCACGTTTTGAAGTTCCTCCTAGGTTTCTAACATAAACCTCATCGCAGTCACATCACATCTTGTTCTATAACTCTGGAATTGTTATACGCCTGACTGTTACCCACGTCGTGCATACTGCGTGATCGTGCAGCGTTCTCTGCCTGGGCACCAATTTGGAATCCAGTTGAAAAAAAAAAAAAAAAGAGGGAGATATTCTTAACCCTGAGTACCAGTCCCATGTTTTCTTACTGCGACTGTGGCGTCCGATAAGACCACGAAATTTGATCATTCAGAGTTTCACAGTACGCATGACGACCAGCGTGCCGGGGAGATGAGGCAGATAATGGATCCTATCGGTGTCATGTAGGCAGGGTTATCTGAAGGATTATAATAAGGCTACTAGAATTCAAACAGGTCTAAGTATTCTACATCCACCTTATTTCTAACTAGCATAAAGAATTTAGTACTCACGTCTGCTGATGCAGGTGTGCCCGGTGTGTAAGTTATCTTATGTTTCTAATACAGTGTACAAAATGTTTTGTGTTATCAACATCGATATGCATATATTTGTTTGTTTATTCTTTGTATTAGATGTCATTCGTGAATTCTTTGTATTAGATGTCATTCGTGATGGTCTATTGCCGGAATACCGGCCTGACAAATTTCTTCTGAAGTGCAACTCATGGTTTCATCCAGATTTCCTTTATCAAATTCACACAAGCTCCACAAACACCTGATTTTCTTATTTTTCTTATTTTCTCCTGGACCGTTGGTAAGAGAAATAGCACTTGTCCCTTGCCCTATATGAGAGTTTTGGACCGGCAAAATTTACAGTTAGCACATAAAGAACGTTTGTGCTAGAGAAGTGTGGTTTCTATACGCAGTGTTGGCAGAAGTGAGATAAGTCACAAACGATCTCTCGCCTTGATTGTTTTGAGTGCGAAGAAGGTAACCCGCTGTAGTTTATTATCGTGTAACATGTCTTCTGATGAATCAATTCGAGATTGTGAGACATTAAAACGAAAGAAGCGAATGATGGATGTGGAATATCAACATGATAAGATTAAAATGCTGCATATTTAGGGGTGGGAGTACAAAAACGTCAGTGGGAAAATAGTGCCGAAGAAACAAATTGGTGATGATTTCAAGTAGATACTCTATCCATTATACATTGCTATGTTTGTTTTTTGCATTAATTAGTAATAATAAAAATGCTGGTAATGCTGCTTCACATAGGATGTTTATCCCACTTTACAGATGTTCTCGACGGTGCTTTGAGAAAATTAATGAAAACACAAGGATAGAGATATTCACAAATTTTTATGATCCACAAGACTGTTATCTCCAAGGGCTGATTACTGTTGAAGGTAATGGAAGAAGGCATTCCCAAAAAGGAGAAAATAATTCTAATAAGAAACCTAGACAGCAAAACTTGAGGTATTCTGTGAATTCTGGTACCGGAAAAGTGGGGATACGTAAGGGAGCATTCCTAAGCATGCATGGCGCGACGAACATGAGGGTACGAAGGATTAGCAAACTACTCGCACTCGGCAAGCCACCTGCCGACCAAAGAGGTAAAAACTTTTTAGGGAATGCAAAAAGTGGTAGAGAGATATATGCTATTGTTGAACATATTAACTTCTACCGCAAAAGGTAACCCACTATGGCTCTTGAAAGCAGCATTACCTGCGCCAACAGATTAATGTAAAAGTTATGCATGAACAGTTTCAAGTGAAATATACCGACATAGCTGAAAATACGACTATTGTAACACGGGTATCGTGCATATTGGATAACCGGAACTGTTGATAACCATACACCATGGCGTTGAGAAACAATTATCGGTTGCGCGGTGGCCCGAAACCACTCCTGCAATGTCATTAAATGACAGCTCAAACTTCACAAACAACGTTTTTGCCACCACCAGCAACAGGTAAACTTCGGGGCGACGTATTCTCTCTTTTACTTGAGTTTCGAGAGCTTTTCTGTACGACCCATATAGTGGGTGCCCCATTTATCTTGACCACCCTAAATAACTGTTTGTCCAGATGCAAATTACAATTTTTTTTCAAGCAAATGTTCTTTAGCCGTCAGTGGGACATCAATAAGCATGATTGCCTTCGTTGTAGCTTTGTTTCTTGCAAACATACGAACAGCGGTATGACTTTTTAAATGGCACCCTGTATTTTTTAGCCGCTAATTCATTTCCTCTCCTGATGACACGATCAAAAATGTATCATAGTGTACCATTCACTGAAATACAACGTTATTAATTACATAACATAACAATGACTTTGAGCCCGGGATCACAAACTCGTCCACTTGCTGAAGCTGTCAGAAACCAAATGAAAACCAAGTAAAAACATAACACAAAATTGACTTTGACTCTCCTGTACTACTGCCCAGGAGTAGAACATTCAAAGGTGCTCAAAGTGGTGACCCTGGACACCGATACAGTGGTGCACTCATTGAATGAAAGAATTAATTACTGCTTCCAGTGTTGCCTGCTGGAGAGAATTACAAGCAAGCACAATACGTTCCTGCATGTCCTCTGGTGTTGTTGGAATATCGCGATAGGCAACGCCTTTAATGCATCCCCAAAGAAAAAAGTCCAGAGGATTTAAATCAGGAGACCTAGCAGGCCAAGTAACTGTTCCTCCTCGACCAATCCATCCGGCGGGTACCTTCGGTTCAGAACACGACGTGCACGCAAGGCATTATGCGCTGGACACCCATCGTGTTGATATCACATAAGCATTCTGGTTCTTAGCGGCACTTAATCCAGAACCGGAGGAAGAATTCGTCTGAGGAAGTTGGCACACGCTGTGCCGGTTAGACTACCATTGATGAAATAAGGGCCAATAATTGTAGTACCAAGCATCCCACACCAGACGTTAACTCCCCATTGACGCTGATGTTCCACCTGTCTGCTGGACACCCATCGTGTTGATATCACATAAGCATTCTGGTTCTTAGCGGCACTTAATCCAGAACCGGAGGAAGAATTCGTCTGAGGAAGTTGGCATACGCTGTGCCGGTTAGACTACCATTGATGAAATAAGGGCCAATAATTGTAGTACCAAGCATCCCACACCAGACGTTAACTCTCCATTGACGCTGATGTTCCACCTGTCTAAGCCACCGTGGGTTGTCGCTAGACCAGTAATGCATGTTCCTTGTTTTTACCTGTCCTTTGATTGAGAAGGAACATTCATCGGTAAATACAGGGTTTGCGAGGATTTACTGCTGTGCTCACTGACTCGGTTCTAGAAATCATTCCCATGCAATTCTTGATGTAGGTGTACATGGTAAGGATGGAACCGGTGACGTGTAAGAATACGATGTACACTGGTTTCAGGAATGCCAGTCTCGTGTTCAAGCTGTAGTGTGCTCACATGTGGATTCACAGCAACGGAAGCGAGAACAGTAAGTTCGGCAGTTTCGTCTGTGCGAGTGCTACAACGATTGCGTTGTCGTGGGCTGAAACTTCCCGTTTCCTGAAGCGTCGCAACAAGACGAGAAAATTTCCGTCGGGAAGGTGAGTTCTTATCAGGATATTGCTCTCTGTACAGTTCTGCTGCCTGCATAGCATTTCGCCTATCTTCATCAAAAACAATATAAGGAACGTTATGTCGATGCAGTTTGTAGGAAGACAGCCTTTACTGTATACCTACTCTACACAACAGTATTTAAAAGTACTGTACTAAATGAAGGGCTTATTTCAATAGTGGTACAAGTCCATTACCTCCACTTTTCTGTCTATAAGGCTTCTGAAATTAATGAGTCAAACAAACAGAAAGAAAAGTTCTTATCTAGCAAGAAGCCATATGCTTGAATATTTTTGGTATCTCAACAGCAGGTTTTTCAGCGCTCATTTAACTTCAGGACTCTGTATCTCAATATGAACAAAAATGGACTTTTACACTATTGAAATATGCCCTTCAAATGTACCCGTACATAAGAAAACCACATTGCATTTACTGTTCTGCTAACTTACATTCCCCATAGATGAGAAGCATTTCTACCTACTCTTCGTTGGTGTACATTCTACTCACATAACTCTTCAACTGACGATGGTTGACGGAATGACGGGTGTTTACATTTGTCCTCTGTCAAAGTCAGCACGTGGATGTGTTCTATTACCCTGAGTACTTGCACAAAGCGCTGAGAGCGTCAACGTCAGTGTCGTGTTATGTAATTAATAACGTTCTGTTTCAGTGAATGGTACACTGTGATACGTTTTTGAATAGGTCTTTAGGAGAGAAGTGAATTACGGAATAAAAACTACTGGGTGCCATTTAAAAAAGTCACACCGCTGTTCATATCTTTGTAATAAACAAAGCTACAACGAAGGCAAACTTGCTGATTGATGATCCCCTGACGGCGTAAGAACATTTTCTTGAAACATTCTGGGCGCGCAGTCCGGAAACGCGCGGCTGCTACGGTCGCAGGTTCGAATCCTGCCTCGGGCATGGATGTGTGTGATGTCCTTAGGTTAGTTAGGTTTAAGTAGTTCTAAGTTCTAGGGGACTGATGACCACAGATGTTAAGTCCCATAGTGCTCAGAGCCATACGAACCATTTTGAAACATTCTGTAATTTGCATCTGCCCGCATCTCGTGGTCGTGCGGTAGCGTTCTCGCTTCCCACGCCCGGGTTCCCGGGTTCGATTCCCGGCGGGGTCAGGGATTTTCTCTGCCTCGTGATGGCTGGGTGTTGTGTGCTGTCCTTAGGTTAGTTAGGTTTAAGTAGTTCTAAGTTCTAGGGGACTGATGACCATAGATGTTAAGTCCCATAGTGCTCAGAGCCATTTGAACCATTTTTTTAATTTGCATCTGGACAAACAGTTATTTAGGGTGGTCAAGATGGACACCCTGTATAGGACCATTAAAAGTCACGACTCCACGTACTAGTACTCTGTCTGCATCTGATAACAAGTCACCGTTTAACCTGTGATATGCTACGGTACGTTTCTAAATGTAAGAAGCGACGTTTGCACTAATTTCGGAATTGTTTCCCCTCTAACATATCCGTCTGCGATTAGGTGTTTTAACTGTGAAGCTGTTCTGGTGCAGAAAAAAAATCTAATTATGTTAGTAAACAACTCGATCTAACCTCGTTTTTGTTTACACTTCGTTTTAAACTCCTGCAACATGAAGCTTTCAGTTTCCGGATAACGTTGTCAGATTATACGTGTGCTGTTAAATGGAACCAATAAATCCAAACTTTGGCAATAAAAAACTGTGTTGCTTTTTGCAATGTGCGCAGAGAGTCTGGTTTTAGAAGGAAAAACATTTAGAGAACGTGAGAACGCTTTTTTTCGCAATGTGTACACTCGTCTTCAAAAGAATCTCTGTGAGACGTACAGTTCATGCAAACAGACGTGAACACCGCAAGCAAGATGCGCAGTAGATCCAGCTCTGTCGATCAACAATGTTGGACGCGTTGCCATAGATTCAGGCGGAGCTCTCTGTTAATAAATACTGTGGTAGAACTAAATGGAAGTAGAAGATCCCGCCACTACAAATCAAGTTAAAGGGCAAAGTTCTTTACAGTCAAATATGCGGAGTGGTACCGAACGCCTATCAGTTTATGAGGAAAGAAGCTGTGCTACACACTCCATTGAAACTAAAATCCACATTGAAACGAATGGCTGAAGCAACTGTTGTATCGTTTACTTCCTTTCGGCGAATCAAGAGAGAAATGGAAAGACTCCAAGCAGGTGATTCCTCGACATTTTGAACTCCTCATAACAAAAAGCCCACAACATCTTGGTAGTACAGTTCAGATAATTTTAACGAGCAAGGCGTTCACCATGTGGTAAATAATTTCTACGTTGCCGATAAAAAAAGACCCATTGAAAGAAAATTCATATAACGTTACACAGTCCAATAAATTTTTTATGGATATATAACACGGTTCGTAAAATTCATCGCACTCTGCGATTTAGAAGAATAACCACAAAGTTCTCCAGGAACAAAGCAGTATCACGGCAAAAGGAATTGCGCACTTAAAATGAATCCGCAATTCCCGATGTGAGTGTCGTACATTGTGGGCAATTCATATGGTCACACTTGTCACACGGCATCGTGCGTCTGGAGCGCACAGTACCGGGTCTACTGAACACTGCTTCGAAAGGAAGCAGAATTATTATCAACCATACTTGCAGGGGAATCGGTTATGTAGAGGATGCCTTAGTTAGGTTTAAATCTGGCTAGAAAATATTGTATTCTCAAATTAGGATAAGTAGCTGAGGGAGACGTTACTACCTAATCTACTACCTCGGACTGTGCTAATTACAAATAACGCTCCTTACCACAATAAGCATCAAACAGCACGAGGAAAGAAATGTGGTCTTGGTGAACAGAAAAGGGAATTCCTTTCCATGAATATATGGCTGAGATCCCAATTGTATTCACTGATACAAATTAACAAATCAGACGACATCATTTATAAAATAGACAGCACTGTAGCCGTACATTGTCGAGCGGTGTTATTTCCTCCACACCACGCAGATCTGAACGTTATAGGGCTGATATCGGCAAGCGTCACGAGCAGCGTTCCTGTACGTAAAGTGACATTCAGAATGGATAAATTATTTACTTTTATAGATGAACTGCAAGACTGCAAGAAACGCCATGAGCACATAAATAAAATTGAAGAGTATTGTATTTCACGAGAGGGTTTATTGAGTGGAGCACTGGAGACGACTGTAAATGTGAAGTGTGGTAGACAGTGATAGTCATCGTGATGGAAACAATATTGATTCCCGAGTGAAGACGAAAGGGAATCACCTGACACTGATAATGGACGTGAAACAGACACGGCTACTAAAAATGAAGAAACCTAGGGTGGAGCACTTTCTAAATTTGTTTTGCGTGTGGAAATAGTAATAGTGAAAGATCCATGGTATCATGTCAAATGATGAACTGTATTATTTCTAGCTACATGAAAACCCCGGCATTGGTTGGGTATTTATTTATAGCTGGCCCAAGACTTCGTACACATGGAATTTATTTTTGACTTATAAAGCTCCTTTGTATACAGTGTTCGACGAAGTATGATTACGGACGTGAACGAATAACCTAACACAGGAGACAACCATACAGAGATGGCCATGTGAAAAGCAACTGGCACTAAAGCCCACACCCATAACACGTAGCGTCTGGGCTTGTGCTTTGTTTATAGTCGTGGTACAACATAAGCTCACCGACAGTTTACAAATTTAAAGCAAAATGGTAAATTGTTAGAAATAAGCGTGATCTGGGGTGTAAAAGCTCGCTCGCCTGCGGCACTTCCTGTCAAAATTTCAGCTTCGATGATACGTTGGAGAGAAGTCACTTTAAGCCTTTGTGAGTGAAGGGTTCTGATGAGCGACATGATGTACGGCGTTCTTGATCAGAGTCACGTCTCGCCTCGCTTTGTAACATCCACGAGACAAATTTTGGCTACAGTGCGACGAGAGGAAATTATGCCTCTAACAGTTATAAACATTATCTATCGCCCGCATCTCGTGGTCGTGCGGTAGCGTTCTCGCTTCCCACGCGCGGTTTCCCGGGTTCGATTCCCGGCGGGGTCAGGGATTTTCTCTGCCTCGTGATGGCTGGGTGTTGTGTGATGTCCTTAGGTTAGTTAGGTTTCAGTAGTTCTAAGTTCTAGGGGACTGATGACCATAGATGTTAAGTCCCATAGTGCTCAAAGCCATTTGAGCCATTACCTATCCGACATATAGAAAAACAGTGAAATAAAACAAAACGATGATAAATATTAATTATTTATATAATATTTTATGATGTAATTGGACATATCGATGTGTATCATACAAAGACAATGATAATTGTAAATTCCTTTCATGATCTGCGTTCGTCTTGCTTTGGTTTTACCTTTTCCTTTGGTTGGCTTTTGTAGGTTGCGGACGCAAGACGCATATCCAACTGAGGTCTGTTAAGAAATTGTAATTATTTGTTAATTATTACTTGAGAATAGAGTTCATTACTATTATAAATATGAGTGAATAATTATTTGTAAGTTTAATTCCTCTCTCAGTAAGAATTATGTGTGTTAATTATTTCTTTCCGCTGCAAGGAGCGCAGCCATTGATGATAGCGATTTGTATCGCATTTTTATCTGTGTTTCTGACGAAAGTATTAAAGGTTTACTTGATGAAAATTAGTCTAAATAGTGCACCATATAAACGTAAAGTTTGATCGGCATTAGTTCTGATACTTATCCTGTTAAAACGAAATTTGCTCTAACAATAGAGAGTCTCTGTCAATTGTCTGCCGCCATCTTAACAATTATCTCAGCGGCAAATTCAAATTACGCAACTCTACAGACATAAATGCCGAAGGTAATAAAAACGTGTAAAAATAAATGTGCACCGGTGGTCCCGAACTCATTTTAATGAAAATAATTCGAATTAGATTGGTTCTTTAAAAACAGTGCTCATAGCACGATCCATATAACAAACTTTTTCTTGCTGATGTATGGAGCCGAAATTAATTAAGCACGAGTTGCGAGGAATATTGTTTCAGGGGCGGCTGATATTCGGTGGTTTTAATGATCATTTTGCTGGAGATAACTGTTTCCATCATAATCAATAGTTGTATAGAATCTGTTGTATGAACTGTGATTTTGTGACACTTACACAACTTACAGACAACACTTTACACAATGTTAACTTGGATTTCTTTAGCAACTTGACCAAATCTTTATGCGGGAGAAAAAATTATTTTGTAATTACTCACTGTAATGAAATAACATTATCATTTTCATTTACAAAATAGTTCAATACCAAACCACTGAAAACACAGCGAACGCCACAGCTTTCAGAAGGGTTTTCCAAAGAACAAGCTGAAGCCTCATGTTCTCCAGTTGCAGTAAGTCTCGTCCCTTGAGCTTAACTGAATTCTTGAAACCGCATAGTCCATTCTGGAGTATTCAGAAAGATACGAACGTTTCATAGGCAGTTTTATTCGTAAACAAAACGAAATAAAATTGTAATGTGTATGAATCCAAATCACAAAGCAAACTTCATACGCCTTCTTGATGTCCGACCACAACCATTTCTCCCTTATACAGGATGATTTTTTCCACCGAGTTCAAACTGTAGGGATTGATCGATGAGAGGATGCCCAACAAACAAGGTGTAATGGACTTACGTCCAGAAATGCATGGTTTCCTTGCTAGAGACAATTTATTCGATCATACTTTGTTACAGAGACTGCGGCCTAATACGCGCTGTACCGTGCAGCCACAGTGGCAGTATGCATGGTTCCTCCTAGAGGGTGGTACTGTTCCTCTTACGTCATGCCACAGCGCCCTCCCCTGCCATAGCAGTTGGTAATGTTGTGTCCGATTCACTTCTCTTGCTGACTCATCTTGTAGTGGATGTGATACAGCGTTGTACCCATGGTTTCGTATTCGAATCGAGAGCTCGGCAACATGGTGTTTACTTACGAAAAGGCAAATGGGGACGGGTGGCAAGCAGAACGCCACAGCTTTCAGAAGGGTTTTCCAAAGAACAAGCTAAAGCCTCATGTTCTCCAGTTGCAGTAAGTCTCGTCCCATGATCTTCACTGGATTCTTGAGACCGCATAGTCCATTCTGGAGTATTCAGAAAGATACGAGACATATACCCGATGACAACAACCATGGCATTCAATGTTTGCAACAGTGCTTTGTTGTGTCTGAGACATGGTCGTTTCAGGAAGCAGGAAATCATGAAAGACGTAGCCGAAATGTCCGGGCACCAGACTTGGAAGAAAATGCACAATTAACACTGCCCGCCAGTATAGTTTAAGCCAGATGACCGTGAGGAACATTCTCCATGACAGTTGTTACTACCCTTATCATTTACAGCGTATGCAGGGCTTATCAGCGACAGATTTTCCACGTCACTGGTTTCTTCACCACGCTACCACGATTCCGGGATTTGTGTCATCCATCGCATTCACAGATGAGTTCACTATGGGCAGTGGTATCTTCTGTGGGAGAGTTTGCAGAACCCTCCTGATATGTTGACAGCTAATCATCAGCATCGATGAAGCCGGAATGTGTGGGCCGGGATAACTGGCGACCGTATTTTGGGACCAGTCTTGCTTTCACGTCGCATAACAGGACGGAACTATCGGCGTTTCTTGCGAGTGACTTTGCTTCCCCTGCTGGAAGATGTACCAGTGATGATGTGAAGTGTTATGCGGCTGCCGTCTGATGGTGGTGCGGCCCACTTCGACATTAACGTCCCGACGCATCTCAGTTGTGTCTTCCCTGGCCGGTGTTTCGGACGAGGGGGTCCAGCTGCATGGCCTGCTCGTTCACCGGGTCTCAATACGTGCGATTTCTGGTTATGGGGCCATGCCAAAAGTATCGCTAATGCAGAGCCCATTCCAGATGTGGAGACACTAGAGCAGCGTATTCATGCTGTCTTTGACACTGTTCGGATGTAGCGTGGGAGATGAGAACGTGCGATACAGAACATGCTACGGCGCCTTCACGCATGCGTTGAGGCACATGGAAACCATTTTCAACACATTCTGTAACTGTGGCTGCATGGTACAGCGCGTATGAGACCGCAGTCTCTGTAACACTGGATGATTGAATAAATGGTCTCTAGCATGGAAGCCATGCGTTTCCGGATGTGAGTTCATTAGAACTGTTTTGCTCCTATCATCGATCAATCCGTACAGTTTGTACTCGGTGGGAAAAATCATCCTGTATACTACGGAAACGTTAAATGGTTGCTGGCGATATTTACATTTTTTTTCGAAAAATAAAGCACTGATATATAAATCACTTGGTGTCCTGTTACCGTCCACTTTGAACAACAGATGCGCCGAACGACAATGCAGTACGCAACTGTGCTGGTTGCTACATGTCTCGCGATGCAGTTGGCGTTTCCGATACTTTGAACTCATACAAGAGTATGGCTTTGCGTCCGGCATAAGTCTAGCCTTAAGTTTTTTGGAACACAGTCGTTGACACTGGCAAATGTAGAATGAAGTTTTTCGAAGTTTAAACTGGTTAAAGCATACCTGATGTCAATAATGGACTAGAGAGTTATGTGAGGTGGTAACAGTGACGATCAAACATGAGCTGTAGATGAATGTCTGGGAGTTCAACAAAGTGATACAGGAGGTCGCTGATGTCAAAGCAAGAAAATATCTGTATTGTAAGGTAGGTGTGTAGGCATATGTTTCTGATTAGTTTTTGTTCTTATTTATTTATTTATGTCGTGCCTTTTCACTCATTTACTTAATAAATACTTGTTGTAGGGCAGGCGGACATTAGTTTTTTCTAAGGCAAAATGGGGTGCCAAATGTCACCCGATCGTGCAAACCCACTATTGGAGGTGCTATTCCACATACTATAAACTTTCTGACCGGAACCCGTTGACACAATTCTAGTACAGACTAGAGACAGCAGCGGCCTCTAGGCGAAGATAACACAAGCGCCGCTCCGCCTCGCCGCAGCCCAGTTGAAGACCAGCCGTTCTACGAACGCTACAGCTGCGACTTAGGAACTGTATTGTTCGCGTGTGCTAGGAGTTGTATATACTGAAGAGACTTCTTGTTTTTATGTCGCCCATTGCTTGCGGTACTTCTGTATTTCACAAAGTATTGTCATTTATTTTCTGTAAACAAAATTCATTGATACGATTTGCTTCAAATGTTGCCTAGCGATCCGAGAAAGCAGGTTTCCTAGGCACCCCATATACGACTGGTAGACAAGACACAACAGTGTCCATGGTTCTATTAGACTGATAAATGCTGTTTCTTGGATGGTTCCTTCGAAAAAAAACACCCTATTTGGGTCCCTGTTCTTATCAAAGAAGAGCTGGCTTGACCTCTGTCTTTACTGATGTCGTCATCGACATGACGTCAAACCATTAATTTTCGTCTTTTCTTTCTTCCAAATTCGACTAAGACGGACCTGAAACCTTTGTATCGAATAGCACTGATTTTGAATTAACTCTCTGGTTTATACCTTCACGTCATGTGCTAAATCAGCCACACGTAGGACTATATCTCTTTAACTAAACGTTACGTGTAAACATGACCTGTATCTCTTCATTGTATACACATCTTGTTCTTTGGAGAATTCTTGGTTAACCAGCGACCATTTAGGCCTGTATCCTAAGTTAGAGCAAACACGGTTTTTTTGCAGCAAACCGGCATATTTAAAAACGCTCAGAACATGGATAATTAGTAAGCAAGCTAAATTCTCAAGTCCCAGACGCAACAGCAAAGGTCTCGAGGAAAAAATTATGTGAAGTGCTTTTCAGCACAAGGTCGTACAGTGGCACGTGTAATTCAGGCACTGCAGCTGACACTTCTGCTTCCAACCAGGCCGTCTGGTGCTTAACGCAAGTTAAACGTGTCGCGACGAAAGGAGCCCTTTGACTTTTACGCCTTTAATTTATACCGCTATCTCCATCGCTACACTTGTACTGGCGCATTCTAACACGATCCCCACTTAAATATATGTATAAGACTCCCCGAGAAAAGCAATTAAAACATGAGCTGGCGTGCACGAGGGTTATTAATCACTGAACGTTCTTTTACAGTCTCATTTCATAAGTCACATACTACTTTGAACAGAGAAGACCTGTTAACTTGAAACATGACGCTGTTCTCCGTATTTTTTTACTGTAGTCTTGCAGTAAATATTTTCTTTTCTTTTTCCTATTAATGTAGATCAAGGAAGGAAGGAAAAAAGATTCGGGTACTGACATAGAGCGTTACTACGACGTACACGCTAAACTGGAAAGATGAGGAAAATGAGACTTGGTGTAGTACGCCAACAATTTATCTGTCGCTGTTTCTACAAATGCGTTCTAAATATTACATCATCGCATAGGATACTGAAACAACCGCTTTTTATTATATTTTGTTTTCTTTTATCCATTTTTATTTTGGCCACATTACAATGTAATTTGTAGCGAAGAACAGAGACAAGACCTTAACTTGTTCGTATCGGAGCAAATATTGGTATGCTGTACAAAACGCTAAGTTCCTTACGCGTATTTCGACCAGAGAGATTCAACGACCTACGAAATCACCAAGTGACCTAAAGAGGTAGGGAAATGAAAACGAGACAGACGGGAAAAAGCAAATAAACTGTTCACTGTTTCAGAAGTAATCGCCATAACTGTTAATGAATGTTTCGTGGTGTCAGGCAGGACGGTCAGTACCTTTATAGAAAAATGCTAGTGGTTCCCAGAATGAGATTTTCACTCTGTAGCGGAGTGTGCGCTGATATGAAACTTCCTGGCAGATTAAAACTGTGTGCCGGACCGAGACTCGAACTCGCGACCTTTGCGTTCGCGGGCAAGTGCTCTACCATTTTTTTGAAAATCTCATTTTGTTCGCTTTCGTTCGTTGTATCTGCTCGCGGCGGACGTCGTAAGACATCCGTTTAAGTTCGTTGTTGATCGATTAACTCAGTTTTTTTGTTACAGAGGGCAGCTAACCCTCTGACCGAACACGCTGAGCTACCGTGCCGGCTCAACTGAGCTACTCAAGCACGACTCACGCCCCCCTCCTCACAGCTTTACTTCTGCCAACCTCGTCTCCTACCTTCCAAACTTTACAGAATCTCTCCTGCCAACCTTGCAGAACTAAAGCTGTGAGAACGGGACGTCAGTCGTGCTTGGGTAGCTCAGTTGGTAGGCAAAGGTCTCGAGTTCGAGTCTCGGTCCGGCACACAGTTTTAATCTGCCAGGAAGTTTCATGCTAGCGGTTGCCTAGGGAATCATAATCATACGCAGGCGTGTACCTCTGCGGCCGAAGCAAATCGGCGGCCACGAATGTCTGCCTTCAGGGCTCCAAGACTACGGAAATCTTCTGGGGAGATACAGGGACTATATGGAGGATGTGTGAGGGCTTCCCAGGGAAAAACCTGCAACATAATCGAAACAACAGGCACGCCAGCTCCAGAAAAGTCGTGATTATCTTCTTCTTTCAAAGCGGTGGCCAACTGCTCACTGACTTACTGTAACACGACACTGCAATTAATGCACAGCGATACGTGGACACTTTGCAGAATCGAAGCGCGGTAACAAGTTCAAACGTCAAGGAATGTTTACAAACAGCATGTTTCTGTTGCCCACTTGGTGCCAAGGTTGTTCCAAATAAGCTGCAAATATTTCGCTGGGGAGCCCTCACACATCCTTCGTACAATCCCGATCTCTTCCCACGCGATTTATGTGTTTTTGGAGTGCTGAGGGAAGACATTTGTGGCCGTCGGTTTGGTTGGGAAGAAGAGGTGCCCGTCTGGATAAATCAGTGATCCGTAAGCAAACGCAAACATTTTTGCATGAAGGCAGTGACCGTTCTGCCTCACAGTGGGATAAATGTATTGATAGTTACGGCGATTACATTTGAAACAATAAACAGTTTACTTTTCTTTTCCCATCTGTCTCATTTTGACTTGAATGGTCCATATATTTTGCTCTGCCATTTCAAGAGCTGACTGCAGTTCCAATGTATGCTGAACTGATGAACAACCGACGTGCTTCTTTGCAAGTATTGTGCTAGTGTATTCAACAGCGTCTGGCGAGGATTTATCAATCTAGAAAAAGCGTTCGACAATGTAAAACGGTGCACAATGTTTCAAATTTTCATAAAAACACAGTAACCAAGAGCAAACCGTAAGAATGGAAGACCAAGAATGGAGTACTCGGACTAGTAAGGGTGTAACCCAGGGTTGTAGGCTTTCCTCCCTGCTGTTCAGTCACTACGTCGAACAAGCAACGCCGGAAATAAAGGAAAGATTCAGGAGAGGGATTAAAATCCAGGGTGAAAGCACGTCAGAGATAAGATTCGCTGATGGCATTACTACCTGCAGTGAATGTGAACAAGAATTACAGGACACGCAGAATGGAATGAATGGTCTCATGAGCATACAATACGGACTGAGGGTAAATCAAAGAAACGCAAAAGTAGTGAAGAGTAACAGAAATGAGTTTAGCGATAAAAGTAACATTAAATTTTGGGGAGAATGTAGTAGTTCAAGAGAGAGAATACTGGTAACTTGGAAGCAAAATAGCGCAGACCCCAAGATCTGTCCCAGACAGAACGCGTGTAGGACTAGCTCGCACGTGAACTCTGTTTCAGCCCTAGTATCCAGGATATCAAGGATCAGTTACTACAGTTGCCGGACAGCTCCCCTCAGGAGAGCATTCAAGGGCTTTAGGGCAGGCTTCCCAAACGAATGAGTGCATACGTCCAGGTCAGACGGCGTGCAACGTCACATTGACAAACGGGATTATACTGTCAAATTCTCTGCAAATTTGACTCTATTTTGTAATCCCTGAAATTACAACACGTAACCTCTCAGTCCGTGGAGTTTTATTCCGGGTTCCTCTCCAATTCTGGGTGCTTCCCTCTTATTGTTAGGCAGTTTATTTCTTAGAGTATATCCAGACTCTTTCACCGTCCGTCGATCGTCCATTTGTCTTGATATATGAGCTGGCTTTCAAATTCTTAAGGTGGCAGAGGTAAAATACAGAGAGCGAAAGGCTATTTTCAATTTGTACAGAAACCAGATGGCAGTTATAAGAGTCGAGGGGCATGAAAGGGAAGCAGCGGTTGGGAAGGGAGTGAGAAAGGGTTGTAGCCTATTCCTGACGTTATTCAATCTGTATATTGAGCAAGCAGTAAAGGAAACAAAAGAAAAATTCGGAGTAGGAATTAAAATCCATGGAGAAGATATTAAAACTTTGAGGTTCGCCGATGAAAAGGTAATTGTCAGAGACAGCAAAGGACCTGGAAGAGCACCTGAACAGAATGGACAGTGTCTTGAAAGGAGAATATAAGATTAACATCAACAAAAGCAAACTGAGGATAATGATATGTAGTCGAATTAAATCAGGCGACACTGAGGGTATTAGATTAGGAAATGAGACGCTTAAAGTAGTAAATGAGTTTTTCTATTTGGGGAGCAAAATAACTGAGGATGGTCGAAGTAGAGAGGATATAAAATGTAGACTGGCAATGGCAAGGAAAGCGTTTCTGAAGTAGAGAAATTTGTTAACATTTAGTATAGATTTTTCTGAAAGTATTTGTATGGAGTGTAGCCATGTATGAAAGTGAAGCGTGGACGATAAACAGTTTAGACAAAAAGAGAATAGAAACTTTCGAAATGTGGTGCTACAGAAGAATGCTGAAGATTAGATGGGTAGATCACATAACTAATGAGGAGGTATTCAATAGAAGTGGGGAGAAGAGAAATTTGTGGCACAACTTGACTAGAAGAAGGGACCGATTAGTAGGACGTATTCTGAGGCATCAAGGGATCACCGATTTAGTACTGGGGGGCAGTGCGGAGGGTAAAAATCGGAGACCAAGAGATGAGTACACTAAACAGATTCAGAAGGATGTAGGTTACAGTAAGTACTGGGGGACGAAAAAGCTTGCGCAGGATTGAATAGCATGGAGAGCTGCATCAAACCAGTCTCTGGACTGCAGACCACAACAACAATGAGCTGCCATCTCTGTTTAATTTGAATTACAGCTAGAATTAAGTCTTACAGACCAGTTTCAGAAAAGAGTCAGAAGACGAAGTAAACGAAGTTCGGTTGGTGACATTGTCGCGTCCTGACACAGGATGGAAGGAAGACAGGGGTGTATGGTCAGTATCCAATTTACGAGCGGTGAGGAGCTAATGCAGGAAGACAACTTCCCAGTGAAGATTGGATGATAACCTGGATCAGAGCCAAACACCGTCACAGGGCAGCTACGAGAGGTGCGGATTCCGGGACTCGACAGGATGCTCGCAGGAGGAGACTCGTGGAATTCAGGGGTCTGGTTGAGATTATTTATTTGTGACCAGACTAACTACTACATTGAAGGCCAATTCTAAACATTAGAAAAACCAAAGGATGCAACTGGTTGCACAACAGATGTCAGTGTCTGAAGCCACAGGGGCAGGTGCTAATAGAAGTAGCGAACACTAGCAGCACGTTAAGTACAAACTTGAGAGCAGCCCTTCAAGAGAGGAAAACGGACATGTCGGAGCTTACCGAGGCTGGCCACGAGCGACACGGAGTCGGCGCCCCAGCGATCTGACTGAGAACTCCCTCTGAGAACAAAAACACAGGTTTCTTACAGAATCGTGGCGGCGCACCGTTTCTCGCTTCGTACAGTCGACCCACTAGTCCACTGGCAGTTAACAAGATTTGGCCAATCTGGGGAGGCGCTCTGCACCTGCAGGGCGCCTCTAGTCAACTACATTTGGATTCCTCCCACACTCCTCCTCTGTAGGTAGGGAAGCTTCTGGATTTTACATTAGCAAGCTCCGAGTTTGGTATCAACAGCGTTCGGCTGAAAACTGAACGTCACTGACACTCCTATTATGGCCAGCACGTCCCTTGACCCCGCCGTCCGCCCTTCTGTGGGTGGGGACTGCTGTAGTGGCACTCTAACCTGTAAGAAATTAGAGCACTGCTTCACCCCCAGATGTCTTGGGGTAACTCTTGATCGAGCACTTCCCTTCAGAATACATTGCTTGAACACCAAACGGAAGGTATCTGCAAGGAACAACATTCTCCGGAAATTATCGGGGGACGCATCCTCGCATCTTAAGAACTTCTGCTGTACCTCTTTGTTATTCAGCTGCAGAATATGTTAGCCCTGTCTGGTGCAGATCTAGTCATGCCAAACATGTGGCTATCGCCTTGGATGAAACCTGCAGACTCATTACGGGATATCTGAGATCTACACCACTTGATAAAATTTATTGTCCAGCGGGCATCCCACCTCCAGATATCCGTCGTGAATGTGCATCCAGACTGGAAAATTCTAAGGCATTGAATCTGAAGACTCATGCACTACACGGGTTTCAGCCAGCAGTACCAAGGCTCAAGTCAAGGAGAAGCTTTCTCCATCCAACTGAAAGCCTCAATGGACCACCTTCGAACTTCGGAGTCAACTATGGCGTTCCAGATCCAGCCACCTTGCAGGGTGGACGATCCCGACCGAATGCCTCCCATCAGGTCAGGAAGAAAGCTCGTCAATATGGAAGACCCTCAACAGGCTGCGTTCTGGAGTTGTAAGAACAAAGACCAACTTAAAAAAGTGGGGATTTGCATGCGACTCGACAACATGTGAATGTGGTGAAGAACAGACAATAAGCCATCTACTTGTCTGCAGCCTATGCCCAACGTCATGCACGCCGCAGAATGTTATCGATGCCACCAAGGAAGCATGCGAAGTTGCTGCATACTGGTCACGCCGCATTTAATTGTAGTCGTAATGCTTATAGTACCATGTTTTGGAACATTTTGTATAACTTGTAAGTTACAGTGTGTGTTTCTGACACGATTAAATAAATAAACTCTAACCTGCGTAAAGCCACTGACGTTTCAGTTCACAGGAGCAAGTATCACGCTTACTGGCTCTGGTGAGACGTGTCTTTTCGTGGTCATCTTCTACAGTAACGCCTTAAGACAGCTTGTAGGCAGTGGCCGCAGTTACCAGTGATTCCTCTGAAGTGAAACTTCTTCCCCGGGACAGCTGCCCAGGGCGTCTGAAATTTGCGCGGGTCTAGTGTTAGCATTTATCTCTGGTAACCTATACACTACCACTTTTACCTGCTCTCTGCCTTGTGTCCCTAATTTACTACCTTGTAGTGCCCTTGATGGCTCCAAATAGACTTAAGCGTAACAAGGTACAAGTCATTATGTCGTCAACATATGACAACATTAGAGAACATACAGGAGTAGCATGGATGCGTAGCTGAATAAGCGGAAAAGTCTACGGGACACCTTCATGTGAATATAAGATAGCTGATTATGATGATTATGATGATTCTGATGATGATGATTATGATTATGATGAGGAACAACTTTTGAAATAATAAAAATGGAGTGGTGAAGTGTGGAAATCTATGTCGTCAGATAGTCTATTTTTTCCCGAATATTACTATGGACAACGACACACATGGCTTTCCCGTCTATCGAAAGGATCATTGTTAACAATCACGTGTCTTCATGTCGTGAGACGCTGCGGTGATGTGGTGTCTTAACCCTGGATTTCAACGAATCACTGTCTGATGATCAGAAACATGGCGACTCAAGCACCAATCGCCTTCACTCTTCTGTCTGTGCAAGATAAATAATGACAACGGCAATTTGTAAACGATCGGTCTACCTCTGAGTCGAGCACCAACAAACTACCGAACGTAAGTGACCTCGCTAAGGACGCTTTCCGTTAATACACGCAAAATCAGAACTGTTTCTTTGAAACTTTATCTACTCCATGGTGGTTCCGTTCACCAGGGAAAAGTCTTCACCTTACCCATGAGTGGTGGTGGTAAAAAAAATTAGCAGCAGGAAACACTCACGTTCGTCCTTCAGAAATGGGAGAATAGTTCTTCCCAGAAACTCGGAGGCAAGCATTACTTACTTTTTTGTATGCTGGCCACAAGAGCCGCAGCGGTCTTCTTAGCCTCACCAGTCAACCTCCTCCACATGCTTCACTCCACGTATTCTTCTCCAGCTGGACCCTTCACGCTCATATCCTCTCCGATCCCGACAATCAATCTCACCGTGGTCTTCCCCTCTACCTGTTGCCTCCAATCACTTCTTCCATCACCTGCCCGGAGATCTGGCCCTCTCGCCGCATCACGTGCCGTACCACTTCACTCTCCCTCCTTTGATAACCGCCACAGTGTTCATCGTCTTGCACAACTCATGCAGTTCGCCATTTTCGACTCCATCCTTCAGTAGTCCAAAACAAATCTTTCTCGGAATACCACGCTGAAATGTCAGGAGTTTACTATCTATCTTTTGGGGCACTATGCACGTCTCGGCCCTGTACAGGACCACGGGCTGTAATACTATCCTGTAAATACTAATCTTGGTGCATATCGATAGAAGTCGGGACGTGTGCAGCTCTTCGAATACCAACATTTATCAGTTTCCCGCTTGAAGTCTTGCCATTATTTCCTGGTCCATCTCACTCCCTTCGCTGACAATCAGACCACGCGACAATCGTTCTTTGATACTTTTTATATTTATGGCACGGGAAAATCATAACTCAATTATCAATGCTACAAAGATGTACTATGCACTCTCAAAAATTCTGGAGAAAATCGACTTTTAAATATTTCTAGTGTTTGCAATACTCTAAAACTAGACCAACATTACGACAGACTACGTGGCTATGTGGAAGAATGCTCGCCTGCCACGTAGGTGGCCAGAGTGTGTGTTCTACGATCATTTCCCCGTAACCTAAAATACGTAGGAGTGAAAAAATTAATATATATTTTTTTAATTTAGACAACTTCCATGAAGGTTGGTACACTACTGGCCAATAAAATTGCTAAACCACGACGATGACGTGCTTCAGACGCGAAATTTAACCGACAGGAAGAAGATGCTGTGATATGCAAATGATTAACTTTTCAGAGCATTCACACAAGGTTGGAGCCGGCGGCGACATCTACAACGGGCTGACATGAGGAAAGTTTCCAACCGATTTCTCATAAACAAACAGCAATTGACCAGCGTTGCCTGGTGAAACGTTGTTGTGATGCCTCGTGTAAGGAGGAGAAATGCGTACGATAAAGGTCGGATTGTAGCCTATCGTGATTGCGGTTTATCGTATCGCGACATTGCTGCTCACATTGGTCGAGATCCAGTTCCTGTTAGCAGAATATGGGTTCAGGATGGTAATACGGAACGCCGTACTGGATCACAACGGCCTCGTATCACTAGCAGTCGAGATGACAGGCATCTTATCCGCATGGCTGAAACGGATCGTGCAGCCACGTCTCGATCCCTGAGTCAGCAGATGGGGACGTTTGCAAGGCAACAACCATCTGCACGAGGAGTTCGACGACGTTTGCATCAGCATGGACTATCAGCTCGGAGACCGTGGCTGCGGCTACCCTTGACGTTCCATCGCGCCTGCGATGGTGTACTCAACGACGAACCTGGGTGTACGAATACCAAAACGTCATTTTTTCGGATGAATCCAGGTCGTGTATTCGTCATCGCCATACTGGCCTATCAGCCGGCATGATGGTATGGGGTGCCATTGATTACACGTCTCGGTCACCTCTTGTTCGCATTGAGGGCACTTTGAACAGTGGACGTTACATTTCAGATGTGTTACGACCCGGGGCTCTACCCTCCATTCGATCCCTGCGAAACCCTTCGCTTCTGCAGGATAATGCACGACCGCATGTTGCATCTCCTGCACGGGCCTTTCTGGATACAGAAAATGTTCCACTGCTGCCCTGGCCAGCACTTTCTCCAGATCTCTCACCAATTCAAAACGCTTGGTCAATGGTGGCCGAGCAACTGGCTCGTCACAATACGGCAGTCACTACTCTCGATGAACTGTGGTATCGTGTTGAAGCTGCATGGGCAGCTGTACCTTTACACGCCGTCCAAGCTCGTTTGTCTCAATGCCCAGGCGTATCAAGGCCGTTATTACGGCCATAGGTGGTTGTTCTGGGTACCGATTTCTCAGGATCTATGCACCAAAACTGCGTGAAAATGTAATCACATGTCAGTTCTAGTATAATATATTTGTCCAATGAATACCCGTTTATCATCTGCATTTCGTCTTGGTGTAGCAATTTTAATGGCCAGTAGTGTAATTAAGAATTTACACTGAGGTGACAAAAATCATGGGATACCTCCTAGTGTCGTGCTGCTCGACATGGCATGGAATCAACAAGTCGTTGGATGTCCCTTGCAGAAACACTGAAGCATGCTGCCTTTATAGCATAACAGGTAAAGTGTTGACGTTGCAGGAGTTTGTGCATAAACCTTTCGATTATCTCCCATAAATGTCCAATGGGGTTCGTGTAGGGCAATTTGAATGGCAAAATACTTCGCTCCAATCGTCCAGAATCGCGGACAATTGTGGCTCGGTGACATGGCGCACTGTCGTACATAAAAATTCCATAATTGTTTGGGAACACGAAGTCCATGAATGGCTGCAAATGGGCCCCAGGTAGCCGTTTCCAATCAATGAGTGGTTCAGCAGGACCCAAGACCCAGTCCATTCCATGTTAAGACAGCCCACACCACTATGGAGCCACCACCAGCTAGCACAGTGCCCTGCTGGCAACCTGGATCCATAGCTTCCTGGTTCTGTGCCAAACTCGTACCTTACCATCAGCTCTTACCAAGTGAAATAGGGACTCATCTGACCAGGCCACTGTTTTGCAGTCGTCTGGAGTCCAACCGATACGGTCACGAACCAAGGAGAGGCGCTGCAGGAGGTGTGCCGTTTGCAAAGACACTCGCGTCGCTCCGCCGCTGCCGTCGCCCATTAACGCCATATTTCACCGCACAGCCCTAACGGATACGTTAGTCGTCCGTCCCACATTGATTTCTGCGGTTACTTCACGGAGTGTTGGTTCTCTATCAGCACTGACAACTCTACATGACCGCCACTGCTTTCGGTTGCTAAGTGAAGGCTGTTAACCTCTGCCTTGCCCGTGGTGAGAGGTAATGCCTGAAATTTGGTATTCTCGGCACACTCTTGACGCTCTGTATCTCGGAATATTGAATTCCCTAGCGATTTCCGAAACAGAATGTACCATGCCTCTAGCTCCACCTACCACTCCGCGTGCGGCCATCATTACGTCGGAAACATTTTCACATGAATCACCTGAGTACAAATGACTGCTATACCAATGCAATGCTCTAATATACACCTCAGTGAATTTTTGCTATGAAAACTAATTTTTTTTGTGTGATCTGTAATTGGAAATAATAACATGGGCATTTGTCACAAAAATGTCAATTATGTAAGTTTTCATTACCACATATTTGATGAATTCTGTATTTAAATGACTTGTTGTTGTTGTGGTCTTCAGTCCTGAGACTGGTTTGATGCAGCTCTCCATGCTACTCTATCCTGTGCAAGCTTCTTCATCTCCCAGTACTTACTGCAACCTACATCCTTTTGAATCTGCTTAGTCTATTCATCTCTTGGTCTCCGATTTTTATCCTCCACGCTGCCCTCCAATGCTATATTTGTGATCCCTTGATGCCTCAGAACATGTCCTACCAACCGGTACCTTCTTCTTGTCAAGTTGTGCCCCAATTCTATTCAATACCTCCTCATTACTTATGTGAACTACCCATCTAATCTTGAGCATTCTTCTGTAGCACCACACTTCGAAAGCTTCTATTCTCTTCCTGTCCAAACTATTTATCGTCCATGTTTCACTTTCATACATGGCTACACTCCATACAAATACTTTCAGAAACGACTTCCTGACACTTAAATCTACACTCGATGTTAACAAATTTCTCTTCTTGAGAAACGCTTTCCTTGCCACTGCCAGTCTACATTTTATATCCTCTCTATCCTCTCTACTTCGACCATCGTCAGTTACTTTGCTCCCCACATAGCAAAACTCCTTTACTACTGTAAGTGTCTCATTTCCTAATTTAATTCCTAATTTAATTCCCTCACCCGACTTAATTCGACTACATTCCATTATCCTCGTTTTGATTTTCTTGATGTCCATCTTATATCCCCCTTTCAAGACACTGTCCATTCCGTTCAATTGCTCTTCCAAGTCCTTTGCCGTCTCTGACAGAATTACAATGTCATCTGCGAACCTCAAAGTTTTTATTTCTTCTCCATGGATTTTAATACTTACTCCGAATTTTTCTTTTGTTTCCTTTACTGCTTGCTCAATATACAGATTTAATAACATCGGGGAGAGGCTACAACTCTGTCTCACTCCCTTCCCAACCACTGCTTCCCTTTCATGCCCCTCGACTCTTATAATGCCATCTGGTTTCTGTACAAATTGTAAATAACCTTTCGCTTCCTGTATTTTACCCCTGCCACCTTTAGACTTAAGTTTTCGAAATGAACGGAAAAAACGAAAAAAGTCATGAGTGAAACGTGGCGTGGACCATCGATTACCAGTCTCGAGCACGACCTATTTCTTTCCACCTTTATATATTTTACACTTCACGGAAATGATCGTGGAATATGCATCTTTGTCCAAAATCGGTACAAAACTTATTCCTGAACAACCTGAATTCAGACCAGGGAAAGCATCTGTAGTATACGAAATCTGAAACGCCGCATAGAAGATGGCTTTGAAATGAAACTGATAACTTCTGCTCTCTTTGTAGATCTTTCTGCTGTGTGTGATACAGTAAAGCACCAACCACTCCTCCCCAAAGTCTACGAAACGACAAAGCACATTCGACTCACTTGCATGTGGAGAGGCACGCTGCAGACTCGAAGATTCTTCGTAACGCTCCAAGGGAAGAAAACTAGATGGAGAAACCAAAAGAACGCATTACCACAAGGAACTGTTCTTTCCCCTATTTTGTGCAACATGTACTCAAATGACCGACCAAACCAGGTGGAAATAAGGAGATTCACATATGCAGACTACACCGTCATTACTGCTCAAGCAAGAATATCTGAGGAGCTCGAAAGGAAACTGACAGAGGCTTTGCATACCTTGAGGAACTAGTATGAAGAAAATCACCTGCAACCCAATCCAGGAAAAAACGCAGGTATGTGTATTCCGCCTGAGTAATAGAGAAGCCTGAAGACAGTTGGAATCAGAGTGGAGAGGGGTTAGACTACAACACTACGCCAAACCAAAGTACTTGGGAGTCACTCTAGACCGTGCACTGTCATTTTAAAACTCTGCAATGGTCTAAAAGGAAAAATATGTGCAAGAAACAACATTGTACGTAACTGACTGGTTAACACGGGGAGCACAACATGAAGTTCTTTGGTCATCAGCAGTGGGACTCTGTTTTGCAGGCGAGGAATATCAGGCACCGGTATGGGAGGCTTCCAGCCACTGTAAAAAAGTAGACGGCGCTTTAAATGAGACTAACAGGATTGTCACTGCTGCCTGAGGCCTTCACCTGTCCACGAAGTTTACCCACTTGCGGCCGTAGCACTACCAAATGTCAGACACAAAGTAACCACTGAAGTAGAGAGAGAAAAGCGGCAAAGCGACCCAAGGCACTTAATGTAGAACTACCAAAAAGTTCCAACTCGTCTTAAGTCAAGCAAGAGCTTTATCCAATGGAAAGTACCGCTGGTAGGCCTACCTGAGGTTGGACTCTCTGCATAATACAAACCAGTACCACAAAGTGGAAATCACACAAGGGCGGCAATTACAGCAAAGTACATGGAGAGCACTAAATAGATTAAGAACAGGAGTCGCAAAATGCAAAGTAAACATTGTTAAGTGGGGCTATTCTCAAGATGAACAGTGTGAATGTGCAGAAACACAGACGAATGAGCCGACCGCGGTGGCCGAGCGGTTCTAGGCGCTTCAGTCCGGAACCGCGCGATTGCTACGGTCGCAGGTTCGAATCCTGCCTCGGGTATGGATGTGTGTGATGTCCTTAGGTTAGTTAGGTTTAAGTAGTTGCAAGTTCTAGGGGACTGATGACCTCAGATGTTAAGTCCCATAGTTCTCAGAGCTATTTGAACCATTTTTTTGAACACACGACTGAACATTTGCTCATGTGCCCACGGATGGAGTTCGTTTGCACAGCGGGAAATCTACTTTTGTGCAATGACAAGGCCATTAAAGCTACAGAGTTTTGGAATAAAATAATTTAGATGGTCTTTCAGGGACACAGAAAGTAAAATAATGTTACGTATGCATCTCTCTTCAAAAACTTGCGTTAGGAGGGAACCGAACCGAGGCCACGCACGTGGCAGGCGAGCTTTCTGCCACAGAGCCATGCTCCCCACAAAACAATAGGCTTCACTGTAGGCTATTAAAGGCGATCCAAAATCTTCGAATTCGATTTTTTCGAGAATTTTTGATACTTGAGTTCTGAACTTGATGTTCCTTAATCATCTAAAAAATAAATAATCTAATTGCCGTGTGGTCTCCTTGTGAGTACTGCCCCAAGAGTTTACAACACTAGTACGTTGCCAATAACATGTTGTAAACTCGCATACATTTGTTGAAACGCTCAAGGAAAGGAGAATAGGCCGAAACGACGTAATGTTTAGTCTGGACTTGTGTCACTCTTCAGGAGGGTGCCATTACAAGACACGATGGACCTTTTGGCCCATTTGTTTCCACCTGGAATCGTCAAGATGTTCCGTCATGTTATAACCACAACTTGCTTCTTGTACAACGACAAATGTTATGAAATCACGGATGACACAGCGATTGCCTCAAACCGTTCTTCATGGAGCACTTGAGGAGCAGGCGCTGAACTCTGCGCTGTTGCGTACGTCGATGACACATCCCTGGTATGGAAAAGGAGTGGGATGTGGTACTTAGGGAAAGGCAGGATTCAGTGTGGCAGCAGCTATATAGGTCAGACAATATGCACAGTCAAAGAGCATTGTGCCGAGAACAATCGACATATTCAACAAAAGGAGTGGGATGTGGTACTTAGGGAAAGGCAGGATTCAGTGTGGCAGCTGCTATATAGGTCAAACAATACGCACAGTCGAAGAGTGTTGTGCCGAGCACAATCGACATATTCAACAAAAGGAGTGGAATGTGGTACTTAGGGAAAGGCAAGATTCAGTGTGGCAGCAGCTATATAGGTCAAACAATACGCACAGTCGAAGAGTGTTGTGCCGAGCACAATCGATATATTCAACAAAAGGAGTGGAATGTGGTACTTAGGGAAAGGCAGGATTCAGTGTGGCAGCAGCTATATAGGTCAAACAATACGCACAGTGGAAGAGTGTTGTGCCGAGCACAATCGACATATTCAACAAAAGGAGTGGAATGTGGTACTTAGGGAAAGGCAGGATTCAGTGTGGACGGGGCCGTACTCAGTTACATTTGGTTGCTCACTTTCTTTTAATCATGTACACTTTATTTGAAATCAATTGCAAACAAGGTTGACAATAAGGAACAATTATCAAATTTGACTGTTAAGACACAATATCTACTAAAAATTTCTTAACCAAGTTGCACTCACGGCTGAAGGCCTTATTGACCAGAAATTGAACTTATTTGTTGTTTGAAGAGCCGAATAGTAATAACTCCGAAACAATTTGATGGCTGAAGGCCTAGATAGCAAATTCTTAAGAACGAATTAAATTTCTCCAAGAGCTACTAAAATATTATAAAAAAGGACAATCATCAAATTTTCACCATTAGGAGACAATATCTAATTAACATTTCTTAAGACAAATTGCATTCACGGTTGAAGGCTTTATTGCCAATCATCACAATCTGACCAAATCAAGAGAGAAGTGTGCCTCGGACAGTGCTCCAAGGATCGATCTGGGAAAGTTGCTCAAATTCGTAATAGATGAGACAGGTAGCCAAGAGTTGTATTCACTTAACCGGATGGCATCTCAAACTAGTAACAGTTTAAACGCAGGCCAACACTCTTGCAACATCTACCCAATATCTGATAACCAACACAACGATGGAATAAGCCGGACAAGGCGTAACCGGCTGACAGCACTTCATCTTCAGAATCCGGTGTTTAGAACATCCAGAAGCAGACGGACCCACTATGACGAAAGTAGTCCAAAAGACAGAAATATCCGAACCACAATCAAGTAGGCTGTCGATCTACACGCCTTACCGGACAGCAGCGACAAGGCGAGGAAAGGTACACTTCTGCGAAAATACGCTAACCTCCAGGGCAGGTAACTGGGGCGATAGCGGCCACTATCAATAAACACAAGGATTAGAATGATTAATAATAAATGATGGCGGATGGCTAATTAATTTCGTCAACTCCAAACACTCCACTCGTTGCTCTTTGTCTTACAAGGGGAGGCCGCCAATTGTGAAATTCAAATTCGATTCTTACGGCGCATAATAAAAGGTCATGGCCGGAGGTGTAATGGGGCAAAGCACCAAGATGCACTTCTCAGCCGTTGTCGAGAAAATCGACAGTTAAAAGAAACCGTTGCGGTGAAATAATCTCTACGATTTATAATTTGCTACAGCGTTGTGGCGCAGAGGTAAGCGCTCGGGTTCGTAATCTGAAGGTCGCGGGATCGAATCTTGCGCCATGCAACCTCTTTTTTTTTAGTATTTGTTTTTTTGTGATTCAAATATATATATATATATATATATATATATATATATATATATATTTGAATCACATATATATATCTATATCGTGGGGTCTCTACTCTAATTCGAACGTTTGACTTACACTATACGTATTCGTTTCGGAATATCGTTTCTACTTCCGTTAACTACACGTGTAAACATTATGAAGACAATTAATATCATTTGACAAATACAACTTTGCGGAAACATAATCATGTTCGAAATCGCCAGTTTTTCCACGACAAACGACTTTCAACGACTTATTGTATGCATAATTGTTGCAACTGATTTCCGGGAATATATATATATATATATATATAACAAATACTATACTGTAAGAAATTGTAAATCGTAGAGAGTATTTCACCGCAACGGTTTCTTTTAACTGTCGATTTTCTCGACAACGGCTGAGAAGTGCGTCTTGGTGCTTTGCCACATTACACCTCTGGCCATGAGCTTTTATTATGCGCAGTATGAATCGAATCTGAATTTCACAATTGGCGGCCTCCCCTTGTTAGTGACCCAGCGAGCAGCAACGCGTAAACAAACGACGTGATCTCAAAATAGTGGAGGCTTCACTACTGGGTTCATGTTCACTCAACTCAAACGTCCTGGGTCCAGTGGAGAAGGAGGTTGTCGCCCTCGCAACTGCAGACCCTCGATCCGGCAGTATCTGCCTGCCGCCAGCAGTCCCGGCTTGTCCTCACACTGCTGGACTTCACTGCTGCTCCGTCCCAACCGAACTACCTGACACAGTCCAATCCGTAAAACACTTCACGCCCTTCCAAAAATAGTACTAGGGTACCAGATATCGATAAATGCTGCTGCTGCCACTCACGGACAGACAGCGCTAACAAACGTAGTGGCGCCAGTAATCACGAGAAGAAAACGAGACGCCACTATCCCATTACACGATGCCAACCTACCAATGGCACTAACGCGAGCCGCAACACGGGTCAATGGGCTTGGCAATTCGGCCAAACTTGAGCATTGCATTGAAAAGGGACACAAAATACTGCTTGAATACGTGAGAGCCTTGGTTCATGCGCAAATATAATGGGATTCAGTTATAAAAGAGGCGGCTGAGATTAGAATGATCTGCAACAATTTTAAAAGCGAACAGGGGAACACACTTAGTAGGCCGAAGGGGCGGGCTTTCGATGTCGAAAAGAAACGACGACGGATGCTTGACGCTTCTAGCGAGGTGGGGAGCGGTAGTTTCAAATGTGGCGCCGGCCCCTTGCGCCACCTGACATCACTCAGTCCTGGGGCGGGCAGGAGCTGCCCAACTCACCTACCGCGAAGTTTCGACCTTTGTGACTGGTGCCAGAGGCCACAATGATGGCTTTGTAAGCGGAAAACCGTGCCAGCCCCGGCAGTCAGCGATTTTACTCCTGACGACGATGGTGGAGATATCTTTTGAAAGCTCGAGAATTTTATTCGAAATTACGCTGCTTTAAACTATAAATGAAACTGTAGAGGAGGCGGCGTATAGGACGTTGGTACGACGCATTCTGAAGTACAGCACGAGTGTTTGGGTTCCCACCAGATCGGATTAAAAAAAGGCATCAAAGCAATTCACAGACGGGCTGCTTGATTTGTTACCGCTAGGCTCGATCAGCACGCAAGTACAGGGTGACACACGGGAGATGGACGGTTTTTAATGACATAATACTCAGCCAGCTTTAAAATTAATGCATGTTTATTTACACAGAATTATAGCTCATTATTTGCCATTTTAGTTAACAAAGATATTTGTGAAAAATAATGTCGTCAAGGTAATGTCCATCATTTCGAATGCAGGACTCAAGTCTCTTCTCAAATTCCTCCATCACACGGACTAAAATCTCAGCAGGAATGGCAGCAATTTCTTGAATGATTTCATTCTTTAACTCGTCCAAATTTCGTGGTTTGTTGTTACAGAGACAGTTCTTAAGGTGCCCCCACGGGAAAAAGTCACATACTGACAAGTCGGGAGACCTGGGAGGCCAAGGAACTTTGCCAAAACGTGAGATAATCCGGCCAGGAAACATGCGCCTAAGAACTGTCATTCAAGTGTTTGCAGTGTGCGATGTTGCCCCATCCTGCTGTAACCAAACGCGTTTCAAAGGGATTCGTCGTCTTCTTAGTTCTGGTTTCAAGAATGTTTCAAGCATACGAATGTAACGAACCGAATTAACAGTATCTGTCGCCCTGTTCTCTTCAAAAAAATTAAGGTCCAATAATGCCAACAGAGCCAAGAGTACACCAGACTGTTACATTTTCTGAGTGTAGAGGACGCTGGTGGATAAGTTGTGGATGCTCTGGAGCCCAGTGACGTAGGTTTTGCTTATTAACGTTCCCGTTTAAATGAAAATGAGTTTCATCGCTCATCAATAAAATTTCATTTTCATTCGATCCCAAAAACACTTGCATTCTGTAAGCAAAGTCTTCTCGTACAGCAAAATCAGTTTCCTTAACTTGTTGGACAATGAGCATTTTGTAGGGATGGAATTTTAATTCTTTATGCAAAATTCGTCTAACTGATTCCCGATTAATTCGTAACTCACTAGCATGACGTCTAGCTGACTGTCCTGGGCTTCTGACTGCCACTTCCCTTACCCTTTCAACATTTTCTGGTGTCGTTACTCTGCGCCTCGGGCCAGGATGCTTCTTATCCAGTATGTTTCCAGTTGATCTGAAGTTTTCCACCCATCTGAGGATTGTGTTACGGCTCGGAACAGCTCCATGTCCACCGAGATTAAACCGCGCACGAAACATTCGCTGCGTAACAATAATAGACTCACCACTTTTCACGAAACTGTCATAGACAAACACTCGACGTTTCAAGTCCCACTGCTCTATAGTGACTGAGTAAATGAAATGGCGTCTTGTGTGGATCAGAAGTATCCCCACCGCGACCACCTCCCACCACCGCGCCCTCAGTACTACGCAGTTCAAAACCGTCCGTCTCCCGTGTGTCACCCTGTATTACGGCGATACTTCAGGATAACAAATGGAAATCCTTGCAGGGAAGATAACGCTCTTTTCGCGAGGTACTGATCCGGAAATTTAGACAACCAGCATTTGAGGCTGACTGCAGATCGATTCTGCTGCCGCCAGGGTACATTTTGCGTGGGGACCACGAAGACAAGATGAGAGAAATTAGGTCTCGTACGATGGCTTATACACTTTTGTTTTTCTCTCCTAGTAATACTAGGGAGCGTGTTGCCCAGCCCATTTGAATCGCGCGCCACAGCCTCGTTCTGCGGCTAAGTCCCACTCAAGGTCACACGCCTTACACAGCGGCATACGGTGTACAATCCTTGAAGAGGTGTGTCAGTACCTCTCACAATAGCAATTGTTAACCATGAATTACCACTAACTACTTCTGTTGTAGTACAAGAAAATTGAATCTTGCAACCAACAAAAGTAATAGGTCCTTGCAGTAGCTCCTGTTGACCAGTCTCATTTGGTGTAATTGAAAACGTGTCCACTGTCTTGTAAACTGGAAGTCTGCTCCTCCTCATGTATCTTCTGCGTCGGTACGGCATGGCTGTCTGCTCGCTGCGGCTGCCTCGAGTCGAATGAGCCTGCAGCTGCCTCAGTACCGGATGACGCCACTGATAAGACGTCACCGCGCCAGTTATCAGCGCCGTTGCGCAACAGGATGTGAATTTTCCAGCAACATGCTCCTAGTAATACTAGGGAGCGTGTTGCCCATGTGTATGTAGGTGCAGTTGTAGATTATCATTCGAAAATTGTCATCGCACGTCGAAACAATTGTACATTTCATGAGACTCGCAAACATTTACCAATTCCGAAGCTATCACAAGTCGTGGCAGGGAATGTCGGTTCACAGCACACATACGTGGGCAGATGTTTGGTATCGCGCTGTGGGATCGCGTCAGTGCTCCCGCCGCTGGCGCCAGCGGGCTGGGAGACTGTCGCCAGTGGCAAAACGCCCGGCCCGGTGACGCGACGCTAATTGCGGACTTGAAATACGGCGGTCGCCGCATAATTGTCTCTCTAGGAACTGTCCACGAGGAGAGAGGGCGCACTGTGCGCGCGGAGGAGAGAGGCCATTAAAGAAATTAACGGCGCCGCCATTTTGTCCCGGGCGCGCCGGGGCGACGACGGCGGAAGAGACGACTCGGCACTCTGACCAGGGAGCAGGCAGAAGGAAGCCGAAGCTAACGGCGCTACAAGGCAGCAGGCCCGCCACGTGTCTGCCGGTGGATAAACAGCGTGATCTCAAGAATAAGGCGTCTTCTCGTGTACCGGTAGCTGAGTCACGCTGATCTGAGGTCTAGCGGAAAACTAGGGAAAGAGAGGAAGTAGGTAGTCCACTAACGAAACAGACGAAGTCAGGAACAACAGCTTCTCTAAGACAAAAGCAGGCGACACTAGCTCATGATGCCAAACTTGGTTGTAACTATGGAAGCGACTTACAGTGATTCAGGTTTTAGCTCCAAGTTAGTCGGGAAGCTGTGTTATGTGGTGATGGTTTTGTTCAAAAAATGGTTCTGAGCACTATGGGACTTAACATCTAATGTCATCAGTCCCTTAGAGCTTGGGACTACTTAAACCTAACTAACCTAAGGCCTAAGGACATCACACACATCCATGCCCGAGGCAGGATTCGAACCTGCGACCATAGCGGTCGCGCGGTTCCAGACTGAAGCGCCTAGAACCGCTCGGCCACAAAGGCCGGTAGATGGATTTGTTATTCGAAGAGTAATCACAAAGCTTTCACGATCTCAAAATTGTTAATTCTTTTGACAAATTATAAAGTTAGTAAAAAACAGTCTACATCGCAATGGTTATTTTATTTACAATGACCAGTTTTGGCCTAGTATTAGGCCATACTCAGAATACCATTGTAAAGGATAGAAATGGTGCCAGTTACATTGACAGTTGCCTTCGAACACAGTCGTTATGGTAACACATCGTCTCCATTATGAACATCTTCGATATTTGCTGGCCATTTTACTACGACGTCTTCATGACAACGGCGTTCATAGATGGCAAGTTAAGGCCACAACTATGCGCGAATGCTCTACGAAATTTCGTAATATTCAGAACACAGAGAATTTACTGTATAATTACCATAGATGATAATTATGTTACATAACTCCATTTGTTTATTCCATACACACATTTTATTGATTAAATAGCAGATGCTATGTACATATTGTACTGGTTAAATAAATTATTTCCGCCAGATGGTACTAGAAGAAACAAGAGAAATAATTTTTTAATAATATTATTACAATGTGAGATCTTAACTGAGACCTTAACTGAGAGAAGACTGATGGTACGTTGGGACATTCTGTTTATAGGAAGCTTACTCACACTTTGTATCTGCGAGCTGATAGCTGTCACCATCCAGCTCAGCGTGAAGGAGTACTTCGTACCTTGATTCACAGGGCCCACGTTATCTCAGACCCTGAAAGATTGGCAGCTGAGCTACCACAACTCGAAGTCACCTTTCGTCAGAATGGTTATAGTGAGAGGCAGATCAAACGTGCGTTGCGGTGTCAGTCTTTTGTGCAAAGGGTGAGTGACGATAGCAACGAATTGGCACCTGAGTCTACGGCCTTTTTGCTTTACGCAGGAAGCATTTCCAACAGGAAATATTTTGCGGAAATATGAAGTGAAATGTGTCTTTCGACCACCTTCTAAGATTAAGGCCCTATTGGCGTCCGTAAAAGATGATCTTGGTTTGCGTAAGGCTGGTGTCTATCGTATTCCTTGCAGTTGTGGTATGTCATATATTGGCCAGACAATCAGGAATGTGGAAGTCCGGTGTATTGAACATAAGCGTCACACATGCTTACAACAGCCGAGCAAATCCGCTATTGCAGAACATTGCCTTCACACCGGTCATCCTATAGAATACAACCATACGGAGATTCTGGCTTGCACGTCCAGCTATTAGGATAGTGTTATTAAGAAAGCTGTTGAAATCAAACTATCAAGCAACCTTACAAACAGAGATGGTGGATTTTCTTTAAATGCTGCTTGGAATTCGGCTCTGTCTCTCATCAAAAAGCAGAGGGACAGATTAGTGCTACCTCACCTGTTGATTAATAGTCACTATCGATATTTTTTATGTTGGTTATCTTTGGTTGTGTGTTGACTCTGCGGTTACTTGTTCTGTGTGTGGTATCTTCCTAGTTTCTCCTATGTGAACCGAAGAATTAAATTTCCTTGCACAATGCTTCCTCCTTGCAGTTGTGCCTTGAGAATGGCAGGATGTGCTCCTGTCGAAATATCGGCGGTGGTCAACGACGTCACCCGGCAGCAAACCCATAAGTTATTTGAACAAATCTTATTACATTTACTCACAATCTTTAACAATCTGTTCTGTCATATAGGCTCTACTTTTTTTGTACTTATTCACTTTTAGATAAGCTGTATCTTCTACTGATACGTAATTTACGTAAATCGTTCCTCATTGGATGACGTTGACGTCATACAGCACAAACACGCCGTCATCAGATCTACACAACGCAATGCTGCCCAGCCAACAGTAGCAACTTCAGCGACTGAAGTCTACTGACTGTTCAGGACATCGTTAACTTCGGCTGTCGGATAACAACTTTTCTATATAAATTGCTTTATTTTACGTTACTGACTTTAAGTAACTTGCAGATTTCTATCCTTTACAGTACTATCCTAAAGATGGCCTAAGCTTAGGCCGAAGCCGGTCATTTTAAATAAAATTACCATGGCGATGTAGACTGTTCTTCATTACTTTTATATAGCTTACTAGATCGCAATTCTCCGAAAGTGTTACCAGAAATTTTGATAAATTGTATTCCGGCTTTTGTCTCATATTCTTCGGCTGGCGTTTATCTGAAAATATTTCTGGCATTTTGCCAACACGACTGGCTGGCATTATCAGAGCTTCATTCTCCATTGCTCGTAGTGGAATAGAGCAGAACTCGAGGCAGCGTATTATACACTACTGGCTATTAAAATTGCTACGCCACGAAGATGACGTGCTACAGACGCGAAATTTAACCGACAGGAAGAAGCTGCTGTGATATACAAATGATTAGCTTTCCAGAGCATTCACCCAAGATTGGCGCCGGTGGCGATACCTACAACGTGCTGACATAAGGAAAGTTTCCAACCGCTTTCTCATACACAAACAGCAGTTCACCGGCGTTGCCTGGTGAAACGTTGTTGTTATGCCTCGTGTAATGAGGGGAAATGTGTACCATCACGTTTCCGACTTTGATAGAGCCTATTGCGATTGCGGTTTATCGTATCGCGACATTGCTGCTCGCGTTGGTCGAGATCCAATGACTATTATCAGAATATGGAATCGGTGGGTTTAGGAGGGCAATAAGGAACGCCGTGCTGGATCCCAACGGCCTCGTGTCACTATCAGTCGAGATGACAGGCATCTCGTCCGCATGGCTGTAACGGATCGTGCAGCCACGTCTCGATCCCTGAGTCAACAGATGGGGACATTTGCAAGACAACAACCATCTGCAAGAACAGTTCGACGACGTTTGCAGCAGCATTGACTATCATCTCGGACACCATAGCTGCGGTTTCCCTTGACGCTGCCACACAGACAGGAGCGCCTGCGATGGTGTACTCAGCGACGAACCTGGGTGAACAAATGGCAAAAGTCGTTTTTTCGGATATATCCAGGTTCTGTTTACAGCACCAAGATGGTCGCATCCGTGTTTGGCGACATCGTGGAAGCGTGTATTCGTCATCGCCATACTGGCCTATCACCCGGCGTGATGGTATGGTATGCCACTGGTTACGCGTCTCGGTCACCTCTTGTTCGCATTGACTGCGCTTTGAACAGTGGACGTTACATTTCAGATGTGGCTCTACCCTTCATTTGATCCCTGCGAAACCGTACATTTGAGCTGGATAATGCATGACCATATGTTGAAGGTCCAGTGCGGGCCTTTCTGGATACAGAAAATGTTCGACTGCTGCCCTGGCCAGCACATTCTCCAGATCTCTCACTAATTTAAAACGTCTGGTCAATGGTGGACGAGCAACTGGCTCGTCACAATATGCCAGTCACTACTCTTGATGAACTGTGGTATCGTGTTGATGCTGCATGGGCAGCTGTACCTGTACGCGACATCCAAGTTCTGTTTGACTCAATGCCCAGGCGTATCAAGGCCGTTATTACGGCCAGAGGTGGGTGTACTGAGTACTGATTTCTCAGGATCTATGCACCCAAATTGCTTGAAAATGTAATGACATGTCAGTTCTAGTATAATATATTTGTCCAATGAATACCGGTTATCATCTGCATTTCTTCTTGGTGTAACAATTTTAATGGCCAGTAGTGTACGTACCTGGAGCGCCAACGTGAAGGGTCTTTTGCGACGTCGTTTCCACTGCGGTTCTCTCCTTACAACCAGTAACAGTCGTCCTCTTGAGCACGGGACTCCAGGATGCGTCCATCTTGACTCTTTCTTCTTTCTTGTTGAAGCTATTTTCGTATTTGTATATTTCTTATATCTGCCCTCAACAATCGGGTGTAATAGCTCTTTCTTACAGCAAGAGCTTCCGTGTCTTAGAATGAGAATAAAAATCATGTTTGCTTTAAATATACCCTGTAACGATCGTGAGCGTTAGTTAACTTTGAGACTGGACATGGTGAGTTAGTCAGAAATACCTTTAAGGCGACGAAGAAACGGTTATCAACACCTCACTGAGTTTGAACGAGGTCGTCTAATAGCGCTACGAATAGCTGGACGTTCTTCTGCGATACCGCAGAAGGACTTGGCAGGAATATAGGCACTGTACACGATTAATGACAGAGGTCGCCACGAGAAAGTATGGTCACAAGAAGATTACATTTGATTAGATTAGTACTTGTTCCATAGATCATGAATACGACACTTCGTAATGATGTGGAATGTGTCAGGTTAATAAAAGGTGTCTATACAAGATATTACATTAGACAAAATATTACATGACACTCAATTTTTTTTTAGACGTTGGGAAATTACCCACTTACTATATCCAAAAATTCCTCTAATGAGTAGAAGGAGTTGCCATTAAGAAATTCTTTTAATTTCCTTTTTAAATGCTATATGGCTATCTGTCAGACTTTTGATGCTATTAGGTAAGTGACCAAAGACTTTTGTGGCAGCATAATTTACGCCCTTCTGAGCCAAAGTTAGATTTAACGTTGAGTAGTGAAGATCATCCTTTCTCCTAGTGTTGTAGCCATGTACACTGCTATTACTTTTGAATTCGTTCGGATTGTTAATAACACATTTCATAAGCGAATATATATATTGTGAGGCTACAGTGAAGATTTCTAGCTCTTTAAATAAGTGTCTGCAGGATGATCTTGGATGAGCTCCAGCAATTATTCTGATTACACGCTTTTGTGCTATGAACACTCTTTTACTCAATGATGAGTTACCCCAGAATATGATGCCATACGAAAGCAGAGAATGAAAATAGGCGTGGTAAGCTAATTTACTCAGATGTATATCGCCAAAATTTGCAATGACCCTAATAGCATAAGTAGCTGAACTCAAACGTTTCAGCAGATCCTCAGTGTGTTTTTTCCAGTTCAACCCCTCATCAATGCATACACGTAGAAATTTTGAATATTCTACCTTAGCTACCGATTTCTGATCAAAGTCTATATTTATTAATGGGGTCATTCCATTCACTGTGTGGAACTGTATATACTGTGTTTTGCCAAAGTTTAATGAGAGCCCATTGGCAGAGAACCACTTACTGATTTTCTGAAAAACATCGTTTACAATTTCACCAGTTAATTCTTGTCTGTCGGTTGTGATAGCTGTACTTGTATCATCGGCAAAAAGTACCAGCTTTGCATCTTCGTGAATATAGAAACCCCACCACCTCTGCTTTGTGAATTACCGAAGATCCATAAGAATATCGTTCCATCAAGCCCGATTGTCTGTGCATAAACTGGCGAAACACTTGGACTCTCAGCTCCAGCCATACGTAGGAATGGCCTACACATACATAAATGACTCAAGACATTTCACTGATAAGCTGAAGAAACTAAAACTTCGACCAAATGACATCCTGGTCAACTCTGATGTTGCTTCCTTGTTTAACAAAGTGTCATTCAGTGATTCTCTGGAGTATATCGGTTCAATTTTCTCGCAAGACTCCACCAAACTCTTTCATGCATGTCTCATCACGAGCTGTTTCATGTGGAATGACAATTCTACGAAAAGATGAAAGGCGTCATCATAGGCAGTCCACTTAATCCAGTAGCAGCAAAGCTCTTCATAGAACATCTCGAAGCACTGGCGCTGGAATTGGCACCTTGTAAACCTAAGGTGTGGTTCAGATGCGTCGACGACACCTTCGTTGTGCGGAACCACGGTGAGGAGCAGCTCGGTGATTTCCTAGGACATCTGCACAGTCTCAACGCCAAAAGAAACAGGACGAACAGCAACCCTTTCTAGATTTCCTGGTCACAAAGGATGATGGGAACGTGGGACACAGCGTGTATCGTAAACTGACACACATGGACCGATACCTGCACAGCCTATCAAGTGATCACCCGAGCCAAAAAAGAGGCATTGTTAACACGCTCGTAACGCGAGCAAGACGATTATGTGAGCCGCAACACACGGAAAGCGTTCTAAGGGTCAATGTGTACTTCATCAGTTATATACGAAGTGTCACAGAATCAAACACTCGCTAAGGGAGCCAAAACGATATGGCATAACCCACTGATAAAGTGCAGTACACCATCTGTCCAAAAACTTCCGAAACTGATTTTATTCCTGGCGTATAAGCAACTACGGTGGCAGCTTGAACTGACAACTGCAAACAACAGAGATGTGCATCCGACCAGTCAGTGGTGTCCGGGTGGTGTTTAAGTACTGGACGTGTGGCCGTTGTGTGTCAACATTGTTGCGTCACAAATTGCAATGGCGCAACAGTTCTAACTCGAGTTTTCAAGACGTTCTCCTGAATGTCTTGAACAAAAACAACGATGACAGTTCTTTCCAAGAAAAAATTATCACATGTGGCGAGGTTTGGTGTTATCAGTACAAACCCACCAGTAATGGAGAAAGTGCGAAAAATCATGTAGAAGTTTTGATGACATGACTGACATTCAAGCCAGTGTGGCATTTAAGTTGAGGAAAAGCTCAAAGGAGGATTTTTCTGCTAGTTCACGTAGTTTTATTGATGTTCTGTGCGCAGTCCTTACCATACTGGACTCGCATTCGGAAGTCACCGCTTCAAACAAGCGTCCGACCACCCTGACTTGAATTTTCGTGATTTCCCTAAATCGCTTAAGGCAAATGCCGGGATGGTTTCTTCGAAAGAACACGGTCGCTTTCCTTCTCCATATTTCGCTAATCCGAGCTTCTTCTCTGTCTTTAGTGACCTAGTTGTCGACGAAAAGTTAGACACTGATCTCCTACTCCTGCTATGTTTTTTTGCTTAATCCAGTCTCTAAACTGTTTGGCCTGGCGGCGTATAATCCATTCGTTAGTTTATTCCATTTGCAGGGGAACAACGCTGCGACAATCTATGCTATGTTAGTGGAACTGTATAGCAACAATGCACTCAAATATAACACAGCGGTTAGACGGCGCATTTGGCTCTAGTGTGAATAAACAAGGTTGAATGACGAATAACGGTGTGGCATATCATCTCTTTCTCTGAAGAATTGGGAATCGCAAGACAAATGGAGGATCTGGAGCTCAAAGATCACTGTACCACAGTCGATGAGATATGAACAAGGTGAAAATCAGTCAAGGATCTGTTTTCAAGTATTTGCACAACGTTCTGGAAAAGCTCCCACCCGCTAGGTTCCGCTAGTGCTCACACCCCTTCAAAAGGCCCGCCGAACCGAAGCACCAGCGGAAAATGGCAGCTGTGTCAGACTACTGCAGATGGCCTCTTTGGCCGACTAAACGCCGTGGATGAGTGCTGGATGTGCCACTACGACACTGGAACAAAGCAAGCAGTGGAAATATGCGGATTCGCCACCACTGAAACAGACGAAACCCAATCATCACAGGCTGAGTGCTTTTCGGGACGGTCGCGTTTTGGTGCTACCAGGTTACTCTCGTAAGGGGAAACCCATGACTGAAACTTGCTGGTGGAAACTCCCGATAAGGTTGTTGGTTGCTGTTAACACGGAACGTCGCAAAAAGCTGTCCGAGTAATTGTTTTGATCCACGACAACTCTTTTGTCTAGGGAATGCAAAACTTGATGCCGATCTGTCGAGCAATGGGCGATCAGTTGCATTTGGCAGAACTCGCGTCTACATGTGGCTGTGCTTCCTGGTGGTAGGCAGTGAAAGCTTACATTCGCCTTTGCTGTTTGATAGTTTCTACGCGAAATTCAAAGCTGTATGTTAATTACTGAAATTTTTAATCTCTTGTGCGCTGTTCGCAGTCCTGTAGTTTTTTGGATCAAAACATTTTACGGCAATGAAGGACGGTACAGAAGTTCCTCGAAAGTAAATCACACAATTCGAAACATAAGTCAGTTTATAATCTCCCCAAACTACGAGTTTCATGAGAAAAGTGTTCCAGTTCTGTTTATCTTAAATGACTAATTCTATACATTTTGACTCAAGAGGACTATGCAAACAGAGTTGTCTGAATGTTTATCGCCGATGGTTGCGTCACAAACGTCATGGACACTGTTTCTCGTCATTAGCCCGAATTTCAATTTTAAGTAGCGGAGTTTTATGTGCTTCTCTCGTGTAGTTCGTAGCCAACTGCAGCAGTTTATGAGTAGATGTACGTTTTTATGAAACATTCCTGTCAGCGGATTGAACCTTCTAGCAGCGGAAAGACGGTTGTATCTGTATTTCACAATTCTGGAGGTGCAGTAGTATTTATTAATGTATTGTACTGGAGCGGAAAATCAAAAACAGCTTATATAGTTTATATAGTTTTTGTTCGCGTTTGAAAAATTGTGGAAACTGGGCAAACTGATTTGTAGTGCGCAGCGTCAGTAGTTGTGCCGAAGGAAGTTTTCTTGTTAAAGATGTTTTGGATGAAGAATTGCCAGTAAGGTGCAAATTGTGTTGTAGTAATTCAAAATTATTGATATGAAAACTACTTTGTACTAAAATGTGACTTTAGAAGAAAAACTGTCTATACTGTCTGATTGCTTTTTCTGATATTTAAAAAAGCAAATGAAAATTGTCACTGCTAAAGAAAATGATTTAAAGAAGTGAAGTATATTGTCAAGAAACTTTTTTATGCTGAGAATCATGGTAAATCATGTAACAGTATGTTTCTTTGATACGATATCTATACGATATAGAATATCTCATTTGCTGTGTGTGCAATTTAAATACCTCGTTTTTTACTCACTAGTTTCGATTTTTATGATATTTGTTGCAAATCACACACATTTTTAGTATGTGGATAGAAGAATGTTGTAGCAACATCATTGAAGAATGAAAGGCGTCATCATAGGTAGTCCACTTAGTCCAGTAGTAGCAAAGTTCTTCATAGAACATCTCGAAGCACTGGCGCTGGAATTGGCACCTTGTAAACCTAAGGTTTGAGACGTTCAAGATTAAAAATCGCGGAGAATGACCTTGATAGGTAATCTGAACCTATGTCATTCAGATTAAACAGGAACCTTGGCTGCTCAACTGATTTTCGTTCTTCTAACGTAAAGGAAAAATTTGCAACCATGTGTATACAATTTGGAGATACAGGATTTTATTACTGCCACATGTTGCAGTATACAAACAGTGTAACCATAATTTTCCATTTCCCAAATGTGAGCTGTATGAAACTGAATATGCGCTCAAAAATCAAAGGATGCGAAGAGTACTCAGACGACTGCTGGAAGCTTTCACTGTCTGTCCCCAGGAAGCGCTACCATCTGCATACGCGTGACCAGCCGAGCGCAACCGATCGGTCCATCCCATCGGTACCACGATCTGCTGTTCATAGACGCAAGTCAAGGCCATCTCCTAGGCCACCCTGCGATGCACCCGGCCACACACGCTGTTGCTTTGAGACATTAAATTTTATTTCAACCCCGTCTTCGCCTGACATGGCACCCAATGAAGTTTTTCACCTTCCTCGGATGGGGAAACCATTGTACGAGGCAGTCATTTCCAAGAAGACGATGAAGGATGTTCGGGGTGGAATATCTCCTAAACATGAAACTTCCTGGCGGATTAAAACTGTGTGCCGGTCCGAGACTCGAATCGTGACCTTTGCCTTCCGCGAGCAAACTGCTCTACCATCTGAGCTACCCAAGCACGACTCACGTCCCGTCCGCACAGCTTTAATTCCATCTCCTACGTTCCAAACTTCACAGAAGCTCTCCTTGCACGACTAGCACTCCTGGAAGAAAGGATACTGCGGAGACATGGCTTAGCCACAGCCTGGGGGATGTTTCCAGAATGAGATTTTCACTCTGCAACGGAGCGTGAGCTGATAGTGCTCAGATGGTAGAGCACTTGCCGCCGAAGGCAAAGGTCCCAAGTTCGAGTCTCGGTCCAGCACACAGTTTTAATCTGCCAGGAAGTTTCATATCAGCGCACACTCCGCTGCAGAGTGAAAATCTCATTCTGGAAATCTCCTAAACAGACGGTATGCAGAATTTTGCTACTAAGCTCTCTGCGAAGCCATCCATCGACCCGCATTGAAGGATATATATGTAGAGAAGGAATAACATCATCACCAGTTTTCATCGTCTCAGCTTCATTTCTTCGCTGCTATAGTTAAAGGTTCACGACTACCCTTCGTATTTAACGGTAGTGTCAGTGACATTGTCATTACTTATGCTCAAGTATAAAGTGCTGATCAAGCTGCAGTAGATGTCTCTTTGATCAGGTACAGACCTAAAGTATATAAGAAGGGTAAAAAAACGGACACGCCAAATTACAGACCCGTGTCTTTAACATCGACTTGCTCCAGAATTTTTGAACATATTCTCAGTTCTAGTATAATAAATTTTCTTGTGATGTTAAACCTATTGTTCACAGATCAGCAGGCATTTAGAAAGCATGGCTCGTGCGAAACTCAGCTTGCTCTTTATTTATTTAATCGTATGGCTGGGGTTCCCCGTCGGGCAGGGCGTTCGCCGGGTGCCGGTTTTTCAATTTGACGCCACTTCGGCGACCTGCAGCCGAAGAGGATGATAGGATGATGATGAGGGCAGCACAACACCCAGCCCCCGGGCCGAGAAAATTTCCCGACCCAGCAGGGAATCGAACCAGGGCCCAGAGGATTGACAAGCTGTCACGCTGACCATTCAGCTACCGGAGGCCGACAGCTTGCTCTCATGTCACATAATATTGTACAAACCATGGATCGAGAGCAACAGGCAGATTCCATATTCCTAGATTTCCGAAAAGCGATACGATGTCCCACTGCAAAAGATATGAAGTTGCGGAGTAGGGTCCCAGATATCTGAGTGACTCGAAGACATTTTAAGTAGCAGAGCCCAGTACGTTGTCCTCAACGGTGAGTGTTCATCATTTCTCAGGAGTGTACCGTCGAAATGCGGTAGCACCGCTACTAGTCTCTGCATACATAAATTACCTGACGGAGAGCGTAAGGAGCAAACTGCGGTTGTTTGCTGATGATACTGTGGTGTACAGGAAGGTGAAGTCGTTGCGTGACAGTAGGAAGATACAGGACGACTTAGTAAAAACGTGTAGTAGGTGTGATGAAAGGCAGCTAGGTCCAAATGTAGAAAAACGTAAGTTAATGCGGATGAGCGGGAAAAACAATCCCATAATGTTCGGATACAGTAGTATTAGTGTGTGGCTTAACACAACTCAGCCGGCCGCTGTGGCCGAGCGGTTCTAGGCGCTTCAGTCCGGAACGGCACTGCTGCTAGTTCTAGGTCTAGGGCAGATGTTGAGTACCATAGTACTTGGAGCCATTTGAGCACAACTCACATTATTCAAATATCTGGGCGTAACGTTGCAAAGAGATATGAAATGCAGCGAGCGTGTGAGGACTGTGGCAGGGAGAGCGAATGGTCGTTTTTAGTTTATTGGAAGAATTTTAGGAAAGTGTGGTCTCCTGTAAAGGAGGTTGCGTATAGAACACTAGTGCGACTCATTCTTGAGTAGCGCTCGAGAGATTTTTGACCCCCACCAGGTCGGATTCAAGAAAGACAGAGAAGCAGTTCATAGGCTGGCTGCTAGATTTGTTACCGGTAGGTCCGAACAACACGCATGTGTTACGAAGATGATTCGGGAACTCAAATAGGAATCACTGGAGGGAAGTCGACGTTCTTTTCGAGGAACAATATTGACAAAATTTAGACAATCGGTATTTAAAGCCGACGGCAGAACGACACAACTGTAGGCAAAGAACATTTAGCGTAAGGACCACGAAGGTAAGATAAGAGAAGTTAGGACCCGTACGGAGACATGTAAGCAGCTCGTTGTCTTGCGGTAGCTTTCTCGCTTCCCGCGCACGAGGTCTCGGGTTCGACTCCAGACAGGATCGGGGATTTTCCCTGCCTCGAGATGACTAGGTGTTGTTGTGTCGTCTTCATCTTCATCATTCATCCCCATTACGGTCGGAGGAGGGCAATGGGAAACCACCCCGCTAGGACCTTGCCTACTATGGCGGTACGGGTCTCCCGCATCGTCCCCTACGCTCCTCATCATCGTCATCATCACGAAGACATACAGACAGTCGTTTTTCCCTCCTTCCATTTCAGAGTGGAGCAGGAAAGAAAATGACTAGTAGTGGTACGGGGTACATTCCGCCATGCACCATACGGTGGTTTGCGGAATATGCATGCAGATATACACTCCTGGAAATTGAAATAAGAACACCGTGAATTCATTGTCCCAGGAAGGGAAAACTTTATTGACACATTCCTGGGGTCAGATACATCACATGATCACACTGACAGAACCACAGGCACATAGACACAGGCAACAGAGCATGCACAATGTCGGCACTAGTACAGTGTATATCCACCTTTCGCAGCAATGCAGGCTGCTATTCTCCCATGGAGACGATCGTAGAGATGCTGGATGTAGTCCTGTGGAACGGCTTGCCATGCCATTTCCACCTGGCGCCTCAGTTGGACCAGCGTTCGTGCTGGACGTGCAGACCGCGTGAGACGACGCTTCATCCAGTCCCAAACATGCTCAATGGGGGCAGATCCGGAGATCTTGCTGGCCAGGGTAGTTGACTTACACCTTCTAGAGCACGTTGGCTGGCACGGGATACATGCGGACGTGCATTGTCCTGTTGGAACAGCAAGTTCCCTTGCCGGTCTAGGAATGGTAGAACGATGGGTTCGATGACGGTTTGGATGTACCGTGCACTATTCAGTGTCCCCTCGACGATCACCAGTGGTGTACGGCCAGTGTAGGAGATCGCTCCCCACACCATGATGCCGGGTGTTGGCCCTGTGTGCCTCGGTCGTATGCAGTCCTGATTGTGGCGCTCACCTGCACGGCGCCAAACACGCATACGACCATCATTGGCACCAAGGCAGAAGCGACTCTCATCGCTGAAGACGACACGTCTCCATTCGTCCCTCCATTCACGCCTGTCGCGACACCACTGGAGGCGGGCTGCACGATGTTGGGGCGTGAGCGGAAGACGGCCTAACGGTGTGCGGGACCGTAGCCCAGCTTCATGGAGACGGTTGCGAATGGTCCTCGCCGATATCCCAGGAGCAACAGCGTCCCTAATTTGCTGGGAAGTGGCGGTGCGGTCCCCTACGGCACTGCGTAGGATCCTACGGTCTTGGCGTGCATCCGTGCGTCGCTGCGGTCCGGTCCCAGGTCGACGGGCACGTGCACCTTCCGCCAACCACTGGCGACAACATCGATGTACTGTGGAGACCTCACGCCCCACGTGTTGAGCAATTCGGCGGTACGTCCACCCGGCCTCCCGCATGCCCACTATACGCCCTCGCTCAAAGTCCGTCAACTGCACATACGGTTAACGTCCAAGCTGTCGCGGCATGCTACCAGTGTTAAAGACTGCGATGGAGCTCCGTATGCCACGGCAAACTGGCTGACACTGACGGCGGCGGTGCACAAATGCTGCGCAGCTAGCGCCATTCGACGGCCAACACCGCGGTTCCTGGTGTGTCCGCTGTGCCGTGCGTTTGATCATTGCTTGTATAGCCCTCTCGCAGTGTCCGGAGCAAGTATGGTGGGTCTGACACACCGGTGTCAATGTGTTCTTTTTTCCATTTCCAGGAGTGTAGATGTACAAATTAACCCACAGTAACACTATACTGAGAAGTGTTGCCTCCTCCCGCATTTTCCAACATGTGCTTGAAGAGTGTCCTAGAGGTGACTTACCAGCTCAGGTAATTTATGATGCTAGCAAAATTACTTATAAACAACTTGCACTGCTATCTAATGACTTCCTCTTTTCCGACTCAAAAAAATACACTCTCGCTAAAAACTGAAATAAAACCATCTCACAGTAAGGCTTACTCGCACCGATCAGGTGGTCTGTAAATCGCATGGACCCTCTCACTTCTGGCCTGATCGTAGCATGTTATCATCCTGACCTGCAGACCAAACAAGTGATCCCTATTATAGCTAAAATGGTGCTATCGGAGACTTGCTGGGGCGTCATTGCCTGGCGAGGCTGTTCCTGCCCCGTCTCATGGCACCCAATTTATCAACGCGTTAGAGAATATAGGCAAAGACAGGAGCTGAAGAATATTATTGTTCAGCTACGAGTACTGTACAATGAATTGTAAGAATACAAAATTGTTAAGGCTTTCGTGGCCACTTGTTGACAAACTGCCTATTGGCTTCTGTCTCGGGTTCTTCGGCCGACGTTCATCTAATGATTTTTCTGACGTTTCGCCAGCACGAGTGGCTGGCATTGTCCAAGCTGGCCAGGTCACCACCGGCAATGGAGGGTGAAGCTTGGACAATGCCAGCCACTCGTGCTGGTGAAACGTCAGAAAAATCATTAGATGAACGTCGGCCGAAGAACCTGAGACAGAAGCCAATAGGCAGTTTGTCAATTGTAAGAATGTTTCAACAGTACAGCTCAACAGTTTTGCAGTACGCAATAGAATCCCAAAAGGGTAAAGTTGTACCAGTACGAGGGTAATCCCAAAAGTAAGGTCTCCTATTTTTTTTTATAGGTACAGAACCCTGTTTGTGTGGCAGTTGGTCACACTGTTATGAAGAGTGCTTCACGCGCTGTGTGTAAACATGCGCACGCCGCGCTGAGGGGCTCAGTCTTGGCTTGGCAGTCGTTGAGAATGGATCTCCCGTTGGATGTTACCGCCAAGTGCGAGTTGCGCGCAGTTATTCGGTTTTTGAAAGCAAAGCGGACTGCCCCAATTGAAATCCATCGCCAATTTACGGAACTGTATGATGAGTCGTGCATGGGTGTCAAAAATGTTCGCAAATGGTGTAGAGACTTTGCAGCTCGTCGGAGCGAAATTTATGACGGACAGAGAAGCGAGAGACCGTCAGTTTCTGAGGAGACAGTGTTGAAGGTTGAGCAAAGCATGTGTGAAGACAGGCGGATCACCCTGGACAATCTCTGCATGTTGGTTCCTGAGGTTTTCCGAAGCACCGCTCACAGAATTTTAACGGAAACATTGAACCACCGGAAGGTGTGCGCAAGATGGGTGCCATGCATACTAGGGACCACATGCGGCATTGAGTTGATGCTTCCCGCGCATTTCTTCACCGCCTCTCTGCCGAACAGGACAACAAAATGGTTGAAAAGGCTCTGAGCACTATGGGACTTAACTGCTAAGGTCATCAGTCCCCTAGAACTTAGAACTATTTAAACCTAACTAACCTAAGGACGTCACACACATCCATGCCCGAGGCAGGATTCGAACCTGCGACGGAAGCGGTCGCGCGGTTCCAGACTGTAGCGCCTAGAACCGCTTGGCCACTCCGGCCGGCGAACAGGACAACATTCTGGACCTGAGATCAAGCAACAATCACGCCAGTGGCGGCATCCTTCTTCGCCAAAGCCGCGGAAATTCAAACAAACACAGTCTGCCGGTAAAGTCATGACAATCGTTTTTTGGGATCGGAAAGGGGTATTGTTGGTTGACTTTATGCCCACTGGGACCACAATTAACGCTGACAGGTACTGTGAGACTCTGAAAAAACTCAAACGGGAAATTCAGAACAGGAGAAGGGGAATGCTGAGCAAGGGCGTACACATTATCCATGACAAAGCTCGCCCACACATTGATCGGAAAACCGTTGCTCTCCTGCAACAGATTCAGTGAAACTTAATCAGCCTATAGTCCTGTCTTGGTGCCCAACGACTATCACCTGTTCCCTAGGTTGAAAGAACATTTGGCCGGAAAGCGATCCAGCTCCGACGACGAGGTGAAAGAAGGGGTTCATAACTTTCTGAACAGCATGGGGGCGAGGTGGTATGACATGGGCATACAAAAACTGCCACAGCGTCTACAAAAATTCATCGATAGAAATGGTGATTATGTCGAAAAATAGCTAAATGTTCAAGCTGTAAACTGATGTAAACCATTGTAGAAATAAACAGGTCTGTGTACTTAGAAAAAATAGGAGACCTTACTTTTGGGATTACCCTCGTATATAAGTTTATAAAAGTGAAATATTTACACAACCAGACGTCATCATTATGGCAGTATATCACCAGCAATACAAAGGAGACGTTGATGTTGAATGAATATTTCTAGCAGAAGCATTGTACCAACTATAGTACACTGAAATTTAATGACACATCTCATGTGGCATTCTCGTAGCCCTTTACTGCTACTGAGACGCCAGTTTGTGACTATGGAAAGCATGAGGGTACAGACCACTTAACCATCCAAGTGGCACAACCGTAAGACACTCGACTCTTATTCAGTACGATGTCGGTTCACATCCCTGTGAGGCCATCTTGGGTTACGTCTTCCGTGGTTTCCGTAAATCGCTTGAGACGAATTTCAAGATGGGTCCTTTAAAAGGTTCAGGGGATTTCCTCACACATGCTTCCCCAGCGTGACCTCGTCACTTGATGTTACATCAAATCCTAGTAACGCTCCCTCTTTAGGGCCCAACAGTTCTTTGAATATATCAAGTTAAAACACCACAAATTAGACCCAATTTCTGCTTACAGGTGATAACAGAATACGAGAGGAACCAAATGGTTCTGTGCCTAGAGAATTTAAATATGTGAATAAATGAATTATCGCGTGAGGACCTAGAAGACAGGCATTAATACTGTGAACGGAAAATAGTACATAATGGGTGGTTTTACAGTTAAATTATCTATTAAGACATTTCCTATTCTCATTTGAATCTTCCTTATAATTTACAGTTTAGTGCAACAATCCTCTTCTCTTATTTGCTACACACGGTGCTAAAAATTTATTTCAAATTTTGAGAGATGATAGTATGGACCAATATAAGAAAAAACTCAAGTAAACAAGGACTCCAAAATGTATGCCTGATGAGCTACTGGAGCACTTGTTCATCTTTGCTATTCTGTAACACGTTTCTTATGTTGTATCTCTATCGTGTTTTGAACGAACTGCCGACTGCAATAAACAAATGAGAACACATTCCTGTGTTATTGTCCGTGTATATGCATGCAGTACACATTCGTTGGTGTTGTTCCTGGAAACAATGTTCAGAGCTGTAAGTAGCTGTTTAGAAAATCGCTGACTGCGCTGTGTCCAGTCTGTGGCTGGTTGAACTCATTGTTGGATTATTCGCTTGCGTAGTGTTGGGCAGCTGGATGTGAACAGCGTGTAGCGTTGGGCAGTTGGAGGTGAGCCGCCAGCAGTGGTGGATGTGGGGAGAGAGATGGCAGAGTTTTGAGAGCGGACGATCTGGACGTGTGTCCGTCAGAAAAAGGAAATTTTGAAGACTGGATGTCGTGAACTGACAGGCTCGGTACGTTTAGTTTTGCTCAGCTGTTTGAAAATCAAATATCTAAGAGTTTCTCCAGCACTGTCATTCTTAATTTTCTAAGGGGACGTTTCCCAGCGATGTGTAACTGCAACGCATACATTAATTCTGTTGTGGACTGACAAGACAGCCAGTCCACAGTGACGGGTAACCGAAAGGCACGCGCTTAAACTCACGCAGCCTGGCGTGAGGTCTGAAACAGGATACGTAATGAATGCTATAAAGAAAAGTACGTAGCTGCTGGAATACTTAACTTTAATCCACAATTGGTGAACATTGGTCTTGTTACTGTACATGCTTCATTAGATATATAGCAAAGGATAAATGGCGCCTTGCTAGGTCGTAGCCATTGACTTAGCTGAAGGCTATGCTAACTATCGTCTCGGCAATCGACAGCGTAATTCTCAGTGAACCGTTCCTAGCAAAGTCGGCTGTACAACTGGGGCGAGTACCAGTACGTCTCTCTAGACCTGCCGTGTGGCGGCGCTCGGTCTGCAGTCACTGATAGTGGCGACACGCTGGTCCGACGTATACTAGCGGACCGCGGCCGATTTAAAAGGTACCACCTAGCAAGTGTGGTGTTTGGCGGTGACACCACAAATTCTAATGCAAACTGTTTGTGTTTTGGTAAGTTACGTTTCTGTACCAGCGGAGTGTCGTCTGGAGAGAGAAACAAAGATGGTTACAGATCCACAGAGAGAGCAAAGATCAATTCCAACAGGAGCTCAGGGCAGTCAGACTCAAAAGTTGGGAAAGTTACGTAAAAAGCCAATTGGCTACGGACCCTTGGGGAGTCCCATACAAGTTAGTAAGAGAGAAAATAAGATCACCTATGGTGCTTTCCACAGTCAGGGACGGGGACCGGATGACGGGCACGTGGCAGGAAACTGCCGAGGCCCTCCTCCGGGTCCTGTTGCCTGACGACGTGGAAGAAAATGAGACAGATGAACAGAAAGGAATAAGAAGAGAAGACCAAAGGGACTACAACAATAACATAAGAACTTACCCCTTCTCTGAAGAGGAAGTCGCTGCCCAAATAAAGGCCCTTAAAAAGGGCAAAGCTCCTGGCCCGGACAGCATTACTGCGGAAGTGGTGCAATTCCTTGCCCCCCAGCTTGTAGCTCCTCTCACTAAGTTGTACAACGAGTGCTTACAACTCGGGAAATTCCCAGCAATTTGGAAAAGAGCTAATGTAATAATAATCAAAAAGAGTCCAGACAAAGATCCTACAGAAATCAAGTCTTATAGACCTATCTGCTTGCTAGATGTACTGGGAAAACTTTTTGAGAGGCTACTAGCACACAGACTGACAGCACACCGCATGCTGTGTGGGATGAGCGACAGACAATTCGGTTTTCGGTCTGGGTGCTCTGCGTCTGACGCAATCGCCCTGGCTGCCGAGGTCTGTGGCTCTGCCCCGCACAAGTATGTTGTCGGCATCATGGTAGACATCAGTGGCGCCTTCGACAACCTGTGGTGGCCCTCACTCTTTTCCCGCCTGCGGGAGAAGAACTGTCCAGGGCTACTATACGGCTGTCTGAGGAGCTATTGTGTAGACAGGGAGGTCTTGCTATCGGCCCCTAGCGGCACGGTCAGGAAGATTGTGACCAAAGGATGTCCTCAGGGCTCTGTCCTTGGACCTCTCTTTTGGGACATAAACATGGAGCCTCTACTTGGGGATCTAAAGAACTGCGACGATGTGCTAGAGGTCATAGCATACGCAGATGACCTCCTCTTGCTGGTCGGCGGCCGTAGCCGTGAGGATCTAGAACCGAAAGTGGAGAGAGCCGTAACTGTACTTACTTCGTGGTGCCAAAGGAGTAAAATGACTATTGCGCCCAACAAATCAACATACTTGCTTCTCAAAGGCCAATTGGTCAGAAATCCCACAGTTAGAATCAACGGCATGCCAGTTCTTCGGCGCTGTGAGGCCTGATATCTGGGTGTAATCATCGATGAGAGGTGGAGCTTTGCATCACATATTGACACCGTATCCCAAAAGTCACTGGTCCTACTAAACAACCTCATTGGAATAGGTCACAAGCGATTCCACCTGCCACCAAATTTAATAAAACTATATCACAATAGTATTCTGACCTCCATAGTGGGATACGGATCAGGAGTCTGGGCACACAGACTCACGAGGGTCATGCCTGCCGTGGCCGTAAGAAGAGTGCAGCGGAACATGCTTCTACGCTCAGCAGGAGCTTACAGAACTACACCAGGAGGAGCGCTATTAGTACTAATGGGGATCTGTCCATTAGACATAAAAATCAGGGAGCAAGCCGCCTGGTACTGGGTGAAGAAGGAAAACAGGGATAAAATCAGGGAAATACTTGGGGTCTACGCGGGGGACAGGTATGCTATCAAAAAGAGGGGAATTGAACTTTGGCAGAATCAATGGAGTAGTGAGGAAACGGGACGCAGAACTTATGAACTGCTACCAGATATCGAGGAAAGGCTAAAACTTACATTTTTTACACCCACAAGAGGAATGCTGCACTTTCTTACTGGACATGGACCATACCCGACATATCTATGTCGGTTTGGGAAACAGGCTACACCAGCGTGCGCCTGTGGTGCTGTGCAAGGTACCCCAGAACATGTGGTGTACGAGTGCCACCTCTTCGATGATGTGGCCCATGATCTTCGACAACAGCTACCGAACATGGACACGTACCACATATTAAGAAGCGAAAGCACTTTTAACATCTTAAATACTCTCACTGATGTGATATCAAAGAAAGTAATTAAGAACTTTCTTAGGGACAACCACCAGTGAAGGACTAACACTTCCACCGAATTAGACTCGTACACCCTTCCTGTACCGCCAAGTGGGGTTCTGGCCAGCCGTCATACGGCTGGAATCCGCCTTACTTTGGATTAGGAGGGAGGGGGGTACAAAACACCGGATTTGACCGCACACCAATTGTGACATGTAGTTAGGTTAGATCAGATGTAGAAGATAGAATAATACCTAGAGTGGACTGCAGCGACACCAACTTAAGGCCAGCCCAGTGCCAGGGGCACGCCCACTGGGATTAGCTCAGTGGGCCGTGGCCAACACCAGTAGGTTTATAGTAGTACTGGCACACCTGTAACGCTGCAGGTAGAATGTAGACTAGATTAAGTAGCTTAGAATCCCATAGCGGTTAGATTAGAGTAAAACAATAGAAGTACCTGTAGTGTAGAAAAAGCTGCATTAATCGTATCATTTGTAAGACCCACTAATGTAGTTAGGTAGTGGGTTATATGAATAATGTAATATGATGTTTTGAATAAAGATTTTTTTTTTTTTTTTTTTTTTTTTTTTTTTTTTTTTTTTAAGTTACGTTTCTGGCGTGAGGTCAGTCGCTTGACGGCGCGTTTCGGCGCGGGCCCGCCCGTTGCCGGCGCGCCGTAAGGCACGGAGGCTCGCACTGGGACGTATCGCTTTCCAGTCGGGCGTGCCGCGGCAGTCCTCACAGGGGAAGTGAAGCGTCTCTCATAGCCTCCCCTTCCCAAGTGGCTCTTTCCGCCTTCCCGTGGTGCCAGACGTCAAGCTCGGCATTCTGCCTTGCGTCAAAAGGGAGAGCTGCGACCCAACCCGATGCGAAAGCGAAGGGTGCGTGGCACAGGGGGAGCTGTGTCGAGGGACCGAACACCAGTCCCTTTCTGTTCGCAGGGCACAGACCAGCAGGTGCTCTGCATGCCGGCGACCTCGTTTGTCGGCGTGGGATCGCGGCGCGAGTCGGCAAGGGTGCTTCGCCGCGCCCCTGGGTAACCGGGGCGTGTTCTGCCAAACCCAGGAGGTGGTGACATCGCCTGGGCTAGGTTAGATGGGCCCAGACCGCCGAACGACTGGGGGACCGACCCACCACCTGAGTAGGAGTGGGTCCTCGGCCTTCAGGTGGAAACTCGGGCAAGTAGGCGGCGAAGGGCGAGGGGTGCATCCGCCTCTCCGGAGTGCGGGGTGCACTTGCCGAGGAGCGTCGAGTGAAATCGTCGACGACGAGGCCTTCGACGGGGACCAGTGCGCTGGCAACGGCGCGTTGAACCCTGCAGCTCTGGAGTGCCCTTGACCTAGGGGCGAGGTCGGTGGGCGAGCTGCAACAGTCCCCCCCCATGCCAGAGGAGCCGGTCCGGGGCAAGAGACGGGCTCCCACTTCTTTTATCACTCGTTACCTATGATGGCTGAAACCGAAGCGAGTGATACGAGTGCGCCTTTACGGGCTTCTAATATGTCTGCTCCCTCACCACAGGACGTGATGGGACAGGCAGATGATGAGAGCGTAGTACAGAGACACACAAGAATAACTATGCTCTTAGAGCAAAATGTTAAGAACGGTAAGATAAGTCAAGCGGCTCTTAATACAATTAAAAATGAGCTGTCGGCCTGGGCCATAGCTCATGCAAGATTGGAAGGCCGCGTAATGGAGTTGACAAAGGAAAACGACAGGCTAAGAAAGCAACCTAGTAAGACTTGGGCGGCTGTGGCTGCACAGGCGCCAACTAAACAGACTTCAACAAAGGACACTATAGAAAAAGTTGCCAAACGGTCAGACACAGCAGTCTTCTTGAGGACTCTGCCTGGCCAAGACACCAGCGTTAAGAGAATCCAAGAGCTGCTAACAACAACAATAGACCCAGTGAAGGATAAAATCAAAATCAAAAAGGTCAAACCAAGTAGGAATTCGGTTATTGTGGAAGTTGCTAGTGAGGAAGACAAAGAAAAACTTTTAAAAAATCAAAAATTAAATGCAGTCGTTAAGTGTGAGCCACCTAGAAAAAGAAACCCTCTAATAATATTATACGATGTACCCACGGTTATGACCAATGAGGAACTACATGAGACAGTCAGATCACAAAATTTCGATGACATCAATGAGGAAGAATTCAAAAACTCTTTTAAGCTGAAATTTAAAACAGGACCTCGAGATCGCGATGTGGTACATCACGTGGCCGAGGTCTCTGCGCAATTATGGAAAAGGATAAGAACAATGGGCAGACTTTATGTAGGCTTTCATGCCATTAACACCAGGGACTATATAGTGGTACCTCGCTGCCATAACTGTGGCGACCTGGACCACATTCTGAGGCACTGCACCAGGGGGTCGGCTTGCTCCAGGTGCGGTGAAAGTGGTCACAACCGCAAGGAATGTAAAACAGCAGGGGTATGCATTCCATGTAAAAATCGGGGAAAGAAATCCTGTGGTGCCACGGGACGGAACTGCCCCACTTACCGGATGCTTGAACAACGCCTGATCTCAAGAATTGACTATGGCTGAGCAGAGCGCAGCTAACAGGATGCTCAAACACAAGTCCCCGAGTAAAAGAAGGAGGGATGCTGTGAGGGCTAATAAATTTAAGGAATTTCTAAGGTCGCTTTCGGGCACCTCAAACATTATGACAGTTGAGAGGGAAATTCAAACAGATCCCTTTATGGTGGACAGATGTATACAAACCGATTCTCCGGACGAAAACACAGCTCCCCCTTCCCTAAACCGGGGAAAAAGGCCGAACAACAACCTACAACGGCAGAAGCATCCTGTAGTGGTGGCGGCCTCCCTGGCCCCCACACACGAAGCTGTACAAACCAAACAACCTCTCCAAGAAAGTACAGTCACTAGCAGCAGCACCAACCCAACTGAGGCAGATACCCCAGTAATCAGGCTACCGCCTGTAGATCCGATTAGGGTGTATCCCAATATAGAATTCACAATGCAACTGGCAAGATTGGAGCAGCCGGCTATCCTGACCACTGCCTTAAGACATGTGGTCCGGGTAGGACACGAGGACGGAAGAAAGGTCACCTTCTCAGTAATGGAGGCTGTGGATAGAATACAGTTAAAGTCAGTGAATCTTCCCACCGACTTCGGGGCCCTGCGAGACTTACTTAAGAAAGTGTTTGACAGACGTGGGGAGAAGTTTGACTTAAATGACATTTACATTCAATCAGTCCTAGCTCATGGTCGGATCGCTTTTGATTGGAGCAAGACTTGGCCTGAAGACAGAATGCACACTTACTTCCCATAATGACAAAATTAACTGTTGGACAGCTGAACACGCATAACAGCAGACTAGTGATGCAGGAGCTCCGAAGAGAGGTGGAGGAGAAGAGGCTTGATGTACTCTGCTTGCAGGAGCCGTACTCTCAAGCTGGAAAACTCCCATTTGCAGCCGCTACATGGCAGATAACGAGTAGTGGGGAAGCCCCCAAAGCGGCAATTGTAATCACAAACCAGTCTCTACGAGCAACAACACTTGCACAGTTTTCTACCAGTCACTGCAACGTCGTGGAGGTACAGGCCCCCATGGGAATTATAACCTTTATAAACATGTATTTTCAATACGGGGAAAACATCGAACAACATCTGGATCACCTGACCAGAGTAGCCACGGCGTTGCGAGGTCGCAAACTGGTTATAACAGCAGATATAAATGCAAAATCCCCCCTGTGGTACAGTGGCACAAGAGATGAAAACGGGGAAAAAGTAGAGGAAATGATTATGGCTCTACAACTTGTAGTTGCAAATAGACCTGGCAACCCTCCCACTTACGCAGCGGGAGGGGGGCGCGGCACCAATATAGGTGTAACGCTAGTTACACCAAATTCTGTTAACATCATTCAGAATTGGGAAGTTAAGGAAAACGCGACAACAAGCGACCATAATCTTATAATGTTCAGCTTAGGAAATGGAGGTTGCCACTGGACCGCAGGGTGGGAGTTGCAATTGAATTTCAAGAGAGCTGACTGGGAGAGACTAGCGAGAGAGTGCGACATTCCTCCATTGCCAGAAGGTGATGCACAACAGGACTTGGACATAGACAAGCGGGCCGAAGAACTGGTAGGCGCAATAACCAGAGCAGTCAAGGCAGCTGTTCCAACCAGGAGGAGAGCCATGGCGGCCTCCCCGTCACCATGGTCAGCTGAACTTCAGGAAATGCATCAGTCTGTCAGAAGGCTGAGGAGGCACTACCAGCGCAGTGTCGTCTGGTGGGAAAAACAACGATGGTTACAGTTATACCGGGAGGCAAAAGACAAATTCCAAAAAGAACTAAAAGAAGTCAGACTACGTAGTTGGGAAAGATTTGTGCTGGACCAGCTGGCCCTGGATCCATGGGGAGTACCCTACAAATTAGTGAGGGAAAAGATCCGGTCCCCGATGATGCTATCAACGGTCAGGTGCGGGGATGGGATGACAGAATCCTGGCAGGAGACTGCCGAGGTTCTTCTCCGGTCCCTGCTCCCTGACGACGATGAGGCCAGCGACACGGAGGGACAGTCCCAGGTACGAAATCGAGATCTGGATAGAGTTGCTAACAACAGGGCAGTCTACCCCTTCTCTGAAGAGGAGGTGGCTGGCCACATTAAAGCACTGAAAACAGGAAAAGCCCCCGGCCCAGACGGCATTGTGGCGGAGGTGGTGCAGTTCCTGGCACCTCAACTAGTGACACCACTAACCCAGTTGTATAATGAATGCCTAAGACAGGAAAAATTCCCGAAAATCTGGAAAGAGGCAAACGTTGTCATAATCAAAAAGGGACCTAACAAGGACCCAGCGGATGTTAAGTCTTATAGGCCAATTTGCCTATTGAATATCCTTGGGAAACTATTCGAAAAACTGCTAGCTGACAGACTGACTGCACACCGAGTGCTGTGTGGGATGAGTGGCGGGCAGTTCGGCTTCAGGCCGGGGCGATCGGCGACTGATGCGATCGCTCTGGCGGCTGAGGTCTGCGGCTCTACCCCATACAAGTACGTGGTTGGCATCATGGTTGACATCAGTGGCGCCTTTGACAACCTGTGGTGGCCTTCGCTCTTCTCCTGCTTGCGGGAGAAAGAGTGTCCAGGGTCGTTATATGATTGTCTGAGGAGCTATTGTGAAGGGCGGGAGGTCTGGCTATCATCCCCTAGCGGCAGAGTAGGAAAATCCATAACTAAGGGATGTCCCCAGGGCTCCGTACTAGGTCCCCTGTTCTGGGACATCCACATGGAACCGCTTTTAGACAGTTTGGAACAGAGTGAAGAAGTGCTAGAGGTGATAGCCTACGCGGATGACCTCCTCTTGCTGGTCGGCGGCCGAAGCCGCGAGGACATCGAACCAAAAATAAACAGAGCGATGACCAAACTACAACTATGGTGCACAAATACTAAGATGACGATCTCACCGACCAAATCGACGTACTTATTACTGAAGGGACAGCTGGCGAGAAACCCTACAGTTAGAATCGGAGGCTCACCAGTAATAAGACGACAAGAGACTCGCTACCTGGGCGTCATCATCGATGAAAGGTGGAACTTTGGAAAGCACATTGAGTCCGTATCCCAAAAAGCATTGCAATTGTTAAACAATCTTACCTCAATAGGTCACAAACGATTTCATCTTCCACCACATCTAATCAAGTTATATCACAATAGCATATTAATATCAGTAGTGGGTTACGGATCGGGAGTCTGGGCACATAGGCTCACAAGGGTGGTGCCTGCCATGGCAGTGAGAAGGGTACAAAGAAACATGCTTTTGAGATCCATAGGGGCGTATAGAACTTCTCCAGGAAATGCACTCTTAATAATAATGGGGCTTTGTCCTTTAGACATCAAAATTAGGGAACAAGCAGCTTGGTACTGGGTAAAGAAAGGGAACAACGCGAAAACAGAGAACATCATGGGAATATTGGTAATAGATAAGAGAGAAATACGTAAAAGGGGGGAGGACCTGTGGCAACAGTCTTGGGAAATGGAAGAAACTGGCAGAAGAACCTTTGAGTTCTTGCCAGACGTAAAAGAAAGGCTAGGGATGAAGTACTTTGAGCCAACACGGGGTCTAATACACTTTCTCACTGGTCATGGGCCCTACCCGACATACTTGTGTCGGTTTGGGAAAAAGGCTACACCCGAGTGTGACTGTGGTGCCTTGGAGGGCACTCCCGACCATGTGGTTTACGAGTGCCCCCTTTTCGATGATGTAGCAACGACACTAAGACAACAACTTCCACACAATAACACATATGACTTATTAAGACACAAAGGAACTTTCGACACTTTAAACAAATTGGCAGACGAGGTGTCACGAAAAGTATTGACGGCATACCTGACTGACTTCCATGATTAAGACATAAACCAAATGTGTCTCATTATGAGATACCTGAGGGTCGTTCACGATTAGTGACATTTTCCGAATGTGTCCATTTACCCTCATCCTATACCGCCTGCGCGTGGACAGGTCGACTTCTTAGTTGCAATCCGCCACGTGCAGGACTAGGGGGGTCAGGGTACACCAATGAAGACTAAAAAGCACCGGAATTGACGTAGGTTAGTAGTAGTTGTAGCTCTAGATATAGAAATTAAGTTAGGAACCTGCAGCGACAAACAGTCTTGGCCAGCCCAGTGTCAGGGGCACGCTCATCGGGATTAGCTCGATGAGCAGGGCCTAAAGCAGTAGGTTTATATCTTTGCTGACACACCTGTAACGCTGCAGGCAGTTAGGAATTAATTAGTAGGAAGATATTAACAATTAGTAAGTAGTTTTAGTTGTAGTCTGCCTATTGTCTTCTAGTAGTCTGTCTGTAGCTTACAATAACTAACATAGCATAATATAATAATAATAAATAGAAATAGCTGCTGAACATCATGTATGCAGATCAGCTAAGACCCACTAATCATTAAGGTAGTGGGTTCTATTGTATAAATATTATTAATGTTGAATAAAGAATTTTTTTTTTTAAAAAAAAAAAAAAAAAAAGTTACGTTTTTTCACTGACTTTTATCTTTGCGTTCTGGATGTTTTTCAGTATACCGGGCTCTACAGTTACTTCCGTTTGCCAGACAATAACGAGACACCAGGTCGTATTTTCCATTGGGAATACAAGGCTTCTGCTTTGCTGGTAGGTGCAAAGATAAAACTACAGTGTAAAAGCAGTTGACAAACTTTTCAAAATGCAAACTGGTTCCATTCGAGCTAATGTGTGCGTAGCTGTCACCCGTAACTGTGAATGTGATTCAGGGCACGGAGTACCACACCTCACGCGGGCCGGGTGACCGGGCAGCGTGCGGGCCAAATCACACCTGTCTCGGCTCTTTGGTCGGTTTTTCTCGCAAGTACCCAGAACAGCGGGCCGTTTCACTTAGAACTGCGGTGAGGTTTTTCGGTAGGCACAACTCTATTCAGTTCGGCAGAATCGTGGTCTCGACGCTGTTACCCCTCCGCTATTTCTTGGTGGCATGAAGAACGTTCACACGTCCAGTGGCTGTTTGCACAAAGAGAGGCAGTATATCTATCTATCCACCTATCGTCTCAAGACTCTAAAACTGAATGGGAATGATTGGAGAGAGGGATCAGAATTCTCAGTATACAGGGTGGTCCAACGATACTGACCGGGCCAAATATCTCACGAAATAAGCGTCAAACAAAAAAACTGCAAAGACCGAAACTCGTCTAGCTTGAAGGGAGAAACCATATGGCTCTATGGTTGGCCCGCTAGATGGCGCTGCCATAGGTCAAACGGATATCAACTGCGTTTTTTTAAACAGGAACCCCCATTTTATATTACATATTCGTGTAGTACGTAAAGAAATATGCATGTTTTAGTTGGACCACTTTTTCCGCTTTGTGATAGATGGTGCTGTAATAGTCACAAACGTATAAGTACGTGGTATCACGTAACATTCCGCCAGTGCGGACGGTATTTGCTTCGTGATACATTACCCGTGTTAAAATGGACCGTTTACCAGTTGCGGAAAAGGTCGATATCGTGTTGATGTGTGGCTATTGTGATCAAAATGCCCAACGGGCGTGTGCTATGTATGCTGCTCGGTATCCTGGACATCATCCAAGTGTCCGGACCGTTCGCCGGAGAGTTAGGCTATTTAAGGAAACAGGAAGTGTTCAGCTACATGTGAAACGTCAGCCACGACCTGCAACAAATGATGATGCCCAAGTAGGTGTTTTAGCTGCTGTTGCGGCTAATCGGCACATCAGTAGCAGACAAATTGCGCGAGAATCGGGAATCTCAGAAACGTCGGTGTTGAGAATGCTACATCAACATCGACTGCACGCGTACCATATTTCTATGCACCAGGAATTGCATGGTGACGACTTTGAACGTCGTGTACAGTTCTGCCACTGGGAACAAGAGAAATTACGGCACGATGACAGATTTTTTGCACGCGTTCTATTTAGCGACGAAGCGTCATTCACCAACAGCGGCAACGTAAACCGGCATAATATGCACTACTGGGCGACGGAAAATCCACGATGGCTGAGGCAAGTGGAACATCAGCGACCTTGGCGGGTTAATGTATGGTGCAGCATTATGGGAGGAAGGATAATTGTCCACCATTTTATCGATGGCCATCTAAATGGTGCAATGTATGCTGATTTCCTACGTAATGTTCTACCGATGTTACTACAAGCTGTTTCACTGCATGACAGAATGGAGATGCACTCCCAACGTGATGAATGTCCGGCATATAGCTCGCGTACGGTTGAAGCGGTACTGAATAGCATATTTCATGACAGGTGGATTAGGCGTCGAAGCACCATACGATGGCCCGCACATTCACCGGATCTGACGTCCCCGGATTTCTTTTTGTGGTGAACGTTCAAGGATATTTGTTACTGTGATCCACTGACAACGCCTTACAACATGTGTCAGCGCATTGTCAGTGCATGTGCGAACATTACGGAAGGCGAAATTCTCGCTGTTGAGAGCAATGTCGTTACACGTATTTCCAAATGCATTGAGGTTGACGGACATCATTTTGAGCATTTATTGCATTAATGTGGTATTTACAGGTAATCACGCTGTAACTGCATGCATTCTCAGAAATGATGTTCACAAAGGTACATGTATCACATTGGAACAACCGAAATAAAATGTTCAAACGTACCTACGTTGTGTATTTTAATTTTAAAAATCTATCTGTTATCAAATGTTCGTCTAAAATTGTGAACCATGTGTTGGTGACTATTACAACGCCATCTATCAAAAAGCGAAAAAAGTGGTCCAACTAAAACATTCCTATTTCTTCACGTACTACACGAATATGTAATACAAATGGGGGTTCCTATTTTAAAAAACGCAGTTGATATCCGTTTGACCTATGGCAGCTCCATCTAGCGGGCCAACCATAGAGCCATCTGGTTTCCCCCTTCACGCTAGACGAGTTTCGTTCTTTGTAGTTTTTTTGTTTGACGCTTATTTCGTGAGATATTTGGCCCGGTCACTATCAATGGACCACCTTGTATATTATGCAGTCGTAGAAGCGATGGGTACTGCAGACCTGCTACGATACGATATTACAATCCCATACACAAAGACTTTAACGATTTAGTTGCAATAAAAGAGCAAAAACTTGCAACGATCGATATACGGGATTCATTATACTGTACATCAAAAAGCATTTCGTGCTAAATTTGCAGGCATGTGGTACCTGAAGAAATTGGTGGTATGACTAGTAAAATTTCTGAACTCCTATGCTTTCTTCCACTGTCAGTTTCGACAGTTTTCGATAGAATTGAACGAATTATATGAGGACTTTATAGACACTCTAAGAAAAAAAAAAGACGCACCACGAAGAAATTATCCGGATAGGACGGAAATCGGTAGATGCAATGCATATGTACATACAAATAAATGATTTCTTCAAGAAAAAGAGCTTCACAAATTGAGCACGTCAGTAACTCGTTGGTCTACCTCTAGTCCTTAGGCAAGCAGTTATTTGGCTTGGCACTGATTGACAGAGATACTGGATGTCTCCCTGAGGGATATCGTGCCAAATTCTGTCCAATTGTCGCGTTATATATTCAAAATCACCAGCTTGTTGGAAGACCCTGCCCATAACGCTCCAAACGTTCTGGAGAGATCCAGCGACATTGCTGGCCAAGGTAGGTTTTGCAAATCGTGAAGACAATCAGCACAAATTGTCTCCGTGAGCGGGTGAGCATTATCTTGCTGAAATGTAAGCTCAGGATCGATGACGTACCATCAAAGGCAACAGAGTGGAGAGTGCAATATCGTCGACGTACAACTGTGCTGAAGAGAGTCACGGATGACAATCGAACGGGCCCTGCTATGAAATTAAACGGCGCCACAGACCGTAATTCCTGGTTGTCGAGCCGTATGGAGGGAGACAGTCAAGTTGGTGTCCCACCACGACACGTCGACGATGTTCTGCGCCCCCTTCTCTTCCCCTCGTGACAGGCCGTCCTGGCCTTACATTTCAACAAGATAATGCCCACCGGCTCATGGCGAGAGATTCTAATACTTGTCTTCGTGCTTGCCAAATCCTGCCTTGGCCAGTGAGGCCACAGTGTGTCTCTCCAATGAAGAACTTATGGACCATTATGGGCAGGGCCCTACAGCCATCTCGGGATTCTGACGATCTAACGAGCCAAATGGACAGAATTTGGTATGATTCTCTCAGGAGGGCATCCAACAACTCCGTCAATCAAAGTCGAAACGAATAACAGCTTGGGTAAGGGCTAGAGGTGGTCCGGGGCGATCACGAATTGTTCAGTTTGTGAAACTCTTTCTCTTGAACAAATCATCAGGTTTTTCTGAAAAAGTAAACATCTGCTTGTCTGTACATGTTCGTCACATTCAAGGGGCATACCTGGAACGATTTTTCAAATCAAAACATGCTTTTGTTAAATTAATGAAGGAAAAAAAAGATGAGGAATGAATTGCAGGCCTGGCATGTTAAGTGGACCTGACTGGCCACAACAAGGAACTGCAAGATAAGAAACAACTTCTCTCTTGTTTGTTGGGGTGCACATAAAAAGAAAATCACGTTATAGAAGGGACGCACTGTGACAAACACAGCCCAGTTGCCTCAGTTGTAAGTAGGCTGTTTATGTTTTCTTATTGCCAACGTTACGTACCGCTCTGTATGAAAATCACTGGCTGTGCTGTGTGCAGTCTGTGGCTAGTTTGCATTGTTGTCTGCCATTGCAGTGTTGGGCAGCTGGATGTGAACAGCGCGTAGCGTTGCGCAGTTGGAGGTGAGCCGCCAGCAGTGGTGGATGTGGAGAAGTGGGATGGCGGATTTTGGAGAGAATGGATGTCATGAACTGCTATATATATTATGACTTTTGAACACTATTAAGGTAAATACATTGTTTCTTCTCTATCAAAATCTTTCATTTGCTAACTATGCCTATTAGTAGCTAGAGCCTTCAGTAGTTTTTATTTAGCTGGCAGTAGTGGCGCTCGCTGTATTCAGTAGTTCGAGTAACGAAGATTTTTGGTGAGGTAAGTGATTTGTGGAAGGTATAGGTTAATGTTAGTTATGCCATTCTTTTGTAGGGATTATTGAAAGTCAGATTGCGTTGCGCTAAAAATATTGTGTGTCAGTTTAAGGACAGTCATGTATAATTGTTCAAAGGGGACGTTTCACAGTTCACTGACGTTAAAGAAAACGAGAGGTTTGAAGAATTCACTGTAGCCTTGGGCGAATTGTAAAGATAGTTTCCTAAACGTTTTGAGGACACTGCCAGTTTTATATCTATTTTCAGCTTGATCTCGAACAGTTTGCCATTTGAGTTGAAAGCGCCCCAGTCTGTGTGCAGATGTAACTGATTTGCCGGCACTGTTATTCTCGTGTTGATGACAAATCCTTTGACATTGAAATTGTGCAGGACGTCTACATTGCTTTCCTCAGGCAGAGCTTCCATGTATCACTAATGATATCGAAAAAACGCTTAATATTTCGATCAAAATATTTGTGTGAAACGTCTTTTTCGATAACGAAAGTAAATAAGTCACGATTACATGGCACTCTGAGTGAGAAAATAGGTGTCACTGTCTGCTTCTGTCCGTATGCAAACAGTCTGTACTACATAAAAATTATGTCTTCGGCGCGCCAAAAATAATTAATTAATAGTGAAGACCTGTTTTATCTGTGATCTATGTTACTGACAAAAATGAAATACGAAACCAAGTCGTCCCCAGTTCAGACAGCGTGCGTGGCGATGGAGGAAGTGTGCAGCGAGGCTGAGCGCTATAGCACGCGTGCTAGGGCACAGCCCTCAAGCCGCAATCTTGGCCACCTATGTTTAACTGTAGGATCACTGTATTTAATGCATGCTGTATCCATGGAAAATAATAGAGGACTGTGTCCCCATATATTTACTGGATTCTGTAGGTCGTTAGCAAAGAACTGGCAGTAGAAGATACGTTTCACAGTTGCTAAGATGAACAAATCCTCGTGATTCTTGAGGTATGTATTTCAGAGTCTATGGTTGTGTTGTATTGTATTGTATTGTATGTTAACCGGGGGCCTAGAAACGACGGAGAGGCTCCGTCCCCGCCACAGCCGCTGTGGTCCGCAACCCCACGACGACTACCGCAGTGCCGGCTGCTGTTGCCGAGCGGTTCTAGGCGCTTCAGTCCGGAACCGCGCTGCTGCTACGGGCGCAGGTTCGAATCCTGCTCGGGAATGGTTGTGTGTGATGCTGTTAGGCTACCCAAGTAGATCTAAGTCTAGGCGACTGATGACCTCAGATGTTAAGTCCCATGTGCTTAGAGCCATTTGAAGTACCGCAGTCCACTTCATCCCTCCGCCACCCCACACCGAACCACTCTTTCAGGGTTATTGTGCGGTTCTGCCCCCTGTGAACCCCCCCCCCCCCCCCCCTCAGGGAACGTCTGACACCAGACGAGTATAGCCCCTATATTTGTGTGGTAGAGTAATGGTGGTGTACGCATACGTAGAGAACTTGTCTGCGCAGCAATTGCCGACATAGTGTAGGTGAGGCGGAATAAAGGGAACGAGCCCACATTCGCCAAGGCAGATGGGAAACCGCCTAAAAACCATCCACAGACTGGCCGGCTCACCGGACCTCGACATAAGTCCGCCGGGCAGATTCGTGCCGGGAACCAGACAACCAGACACTACTATCCAGTCTGGAAAGCCATGCGTTAAACGGCACGGCTAACCGGGCGGGTTATGTTTACTAGACTTTTTTTTTAGCCCATACCGTCACCTTTCAAAATACGAAATTTTTTTTAACACCCTCTATTGGCACAATCGTGCGAGAAAACGGATGCCATGAGACACACTCTCCATGACTTTTACATGTGTCATTCACAAATTACGTACACCGTATTGCATTTTGGATTACCCAGGTATAGAGGATTTGCTACACGTTATGTGGTACTACTGCGCCACTGTCAGAAAAAGAATGGCTGATCGACGGATTTGGATCAATTCTCTGCGCCGCGATGTTTATGAAATGGTTCTTGTCGTCAGGGTCGCTTTAAGTCACAAGGGGAGGCTAACAAGTGACAACTCTATCGCAACTAAATACTGCCCTGTAGAATTTCGGTTTTACTTTGATAAACTTCAAGATCAGGTCGCTAGACAGGAAACAATCATAAAAAATTCCGTGTAGCCTCAAAATGGCCCTCTGAAACGGCTCAAATGGCTCTGAGCACTATGGGACTTAACATCCGAGGTCATCAGTCACCTAGAACTTAGAACTACTTAAACCTAACTAACCTAAGGACATTACACACATCTATGCCCGAGGCAGGATTCGAACCTGCGACCGTAGCAGTCGCGTGGTAGCGGACTGAAGTGCCTAGAACCGCTTGGCCACCGCGGCCGGCTCTCTGAAATGTCCTCGGCTATGCCATTTAAAAGAAAAAAGGACCCTGGATAGCAGCTCTAAGATTTAGAGATCAGAGCGTCACACCAAATTCGAGCACTCCGGCTTCCATGGAAGTAATACCGTTTATTACCATCTTCATGAAGCTCAGCAACTACGTCTCTTCGACCGGCACATCCTGGTAGCTCCCAGACCTAACATTAAGGAGTCTGAATGTCTGTGCTGGAATGGCAGGCCATTCTTCCTCAAGAGCCGAAACCAGAGAAGATAGCGACACTGGACGCTGGGATGCGGAGTGAAGTTGCCGTTCCAACTCGTCCCAGAGGATTCATATGGCTTCAGGTCAGAGTTCTGCTGAGGCCAGTCTGTTTCAAGATTGTTACTGTCCATAAATCATTACCTCACACATGTTGCTCGATGACAGGCTCCACTACGGTGATGATAAAAGCAATGCATTATCTTCTCCGAACTGATCTTCTACGGTATGCGGTACCTAATGCTGTAAAATGTTTCAATATCCTTCCCCCATTTACATTTCTCTTAAGCGAAATAAGGGGAGCACACCCTAATCGCGAAAAAAACCCACATTCCGCAACACCCGCTGGCCCCCACTTCACTTTTTGCCGCTACAGATTATGGTAAGTAATATTCTCGAGCCATTAGCCAAATGCCAACCCTTCCATCGGACTGCCACGGGCATGCCGTGATTCGTCACTCCAAATCGCACGTTTCCAGTCGTCCACTTTCCAGTGGCCTGCCTGTTTCCACACCCTCAAGCGCCGCTTAGTGTTTACTACAGCAATGTATGACTCATGAGGAGCTGCTCGACCACTGTGCCCCATTATTTTTAACTCCCTACACACCATCGTTGTGCTAGCTGGACTAGTGGTAGCAGTTTCAATCTCATGGATCATTTCTTCCACTGATTTCATGCGATTTTTCACAAGCGCCCTCAGTGGTCCCTTTCCGTCAGTAGGTGAGGTCTACCCAGTCTTGGTTTAGCTCTGGTTGCTCCATCGCGTTTGCACTTCACAATCACATCAACAGTCGATTTGTACAGGACTAGAAGCGTCGAAATGGTTTCACAACTGAAAATGCAATATTCTCTTTTCTCTTTGAGGTTTTGGACGGGTTAAATAATAGGTTGCGAACGCTAGGTGTTTTCTTTGATTTAACGAAGGCTTTTGGATGTGTTGACCACAAAATATTACTGCAGAAGTTGGACCATTATGGAGTAAGGGGAGTAGCTTACAATCGGTTCGCGTCTTACTTTAAGAACAGAAAGCAGAAGGTAATTCTCCGCAATATTGAGAGTGGTAGTGATGATCAGTTCCAATGGGGCACTGTTAAGTGGGGCGTTCCCCAAGGGTCGGTGCTGGGGCCACTGCTGTTCCTTATTTATGTAAATGATATGCCTTCTAGTATTACAGGTGATTTAAAAATATTCCCGTTTGCTGATGACACCAGCTTGGTAGTGAAGGATCTTGTGTGTAATATTGAAACAGTATCAAATAATGTAATTCATGAAATAAGTTCGTGGCTTGTGGAAAATAATTTGATCCTAAATCACAGTAAGGCTCAGTTTTTACCGTTTCTAACTCACAATTCAACAAGAACCGATATTTTGATCAGACAGAATGGGCATATAATAAGCGAGACGGAACAGTTCAAGCTCTTAGGCGTTCGGATAGATAGTAAGCTGTTGTGGAAAGCCCATGTTCAGGATCTTGTTCAGAAACTAAATGCTGCTTTATTTACCATTAGAACAGTATCTGAAGTAAGTGATAGTTCAACACGAAAAGTATTCTACTCCGCATATTTTCATACACTTATGTCGTATGGTATTATTTTTTGGGGTATTTTTCTGATTCAAAAAGGGTATTTTTTGCTTAAAAACGGGCTGTTCGAGTTATATGTGCTGTAAGTTCGAGAACCTATTCAGTAGTGTGGGAATTCTGACACTGCCCTCACAGTATATATTTTCTTTAATGTCGTTTGTTGTTAGCAATAATAGCTTATTCCCAAGAGTTAGCAGCTTTCACCCAGTTAATACTAGGCAGAAATCAAATCAGCATGTGGAATCCACTTCCTTGTGCAGAAAGGAGTGCAGTATTCTGCTGCATCTATTTTCAATAAGCTACCACAAGAACTCAAAAATCTTAGCAGTAGCGCAAACACTTTTAAGTCTAAACTGAAGAGTTTCCTCATGGCTCACTCCTATTCTGTCGAGGAGTTCCTGGAAGAGTTGAAATATTTAGCAAATTCCGGTGTTACATTGTTGATTTTCTTTATTTAAACTTACGACTTGTCGCCTGAGTATGTTTCTTATATTTCATTTTATCTGTTTCTACTATTGTGTTATAATTTCATGTATTGACTCGTTCCATGACCATGGAGACTTCTCCTTAATTTGGTCCCACGGAACAATAAATAAATAAAAATAAAAAAAGAAATGTCTTTGTTGGGTCTGTTGCTCAGGTGACATTGGAAGCCGCTGAGCTCTCCTGGCCAATCCATGCTTCCGCTGCTGCTTCTCTACTAACAGCACAGTACTACCTGCCTGTCCGCCCCCGGTAGCTGAGTGGTCAGCGCGACAGAATGTGAATCCTAAGGGCCTGGGTTCGACTCCCGGCTGGGTCGGAGATTTTCTCCGCTCAGGGACTGGGTGTTGTGTTGTCCTAATCATCATCATTTCATCCCTATCGACTCGCAAGTCGCCGAAGTGGCGTCAAATCGAAATACTTTCACCTGGCGAACGGTCTATCCGACGGGAGACCCTAGTCACACGACATTTATTTACTACTTGCCTTCTTTTATACTAGTGGCTCCGCCTCTCGTGACATCTAATGGTCAATTATGCGATGCATATGGTTGTCCGGATACTTTTGATCACACAGTTCATGTCATGATGTAATATTCGAACTGCTGTAGGCAACGACGGAGCTGGCAATGTAATAGTACCAGTGCTTCTCGACTTGAACGTGTGAACTGTGGAAATATTTCCGCGATAATTCTATTTACACGTGTATCCAAAATTAAAGCAACAAACGGAAATTTTGCAAGGTTTCGTAGTTTCGCCACAAAACAGTGTAAACAGGTGATAGTAAAGTAGAAACAATGTATAGAATTCAAAACGTAAACAATTGCAACATGCATACCGGTAGACAAAAATGTCCTTCGTTTCTTCCAACTTAACAGATTTGCGCACACATTCCGACAACTGGTTAATGTGTTTCGTATGGGGTTTGACCAACTCTGGCAGCAATACGAGCCTGACAACGACGGGGCATGCTGTGAATGATATCATCAGCCTCATCTTGAGGCGTTAACGCCCCTTCTCTCCGCAGAGCTGCTCGCAATCTTGGAGAGTGGTTGATAGATGTTCATGTGATGCAACGTGTCGACATAGTGCATCCCAGCCATCTCTGTGGGATTCAAATCTGGAGAGCGAGCAGTCCACGCAATACGTGCAGTGTCTTCCGTTTCCAAGAAAATATCAACCAGCCATGTTCTATGAGGTCGAACATTATCGTGTATCAGTATGAAGTCTGGGCCCACACCACCTGGCAACAGCCGCAGACGAGGACCCTAGATCTCGTCACGACACCCGACAGCAGTTAAACCTTGCCGATTCACCTGTACAACAAGAGGCGTTCGTGAGGTCAACTAACCTCCCTCCACACCATTAGGGACCCTCGTCAATATCAGTCTCTTTCCATAATTCTTGGGTTGAAATCGTGTTCCACGTCACCTCCAGATGTGAATCCATCGAGAATCACTCTCCAGACTAAGTTGGGACTGATCTGTGAAAACAACCTTTGCCCATTGTTCGACCGCCCAGGTGGCATGTTGATGACTGCACCCTAGACATTCCATTCTGTGAAGACGCATCGGAGGTAGACATTCAGCAGGTCTCAGACAACAAAGGCCACTCTACAGAATCCTTCTGCTCACCGTTCTCCTCGATACAACACGTCCAGTCGATGCTGCGAGCTCATATGCCTCCTGTCGTGCAGTACTAAAGCGGTACTGTCGTGTCCTTATAGCCAAATAACGGTTCTCTCTTTCTGGTGTCGCATGCGCTCCGCCCTGCTGTGGTCTTCGGGATACAGTTTCGGTTTCTATAAACTGTCGCCACATGCGAGAAACAACAGAACGACTGACGTTAAACTATTGGGCCACATCAGTTTGCGACAGCCTGCTTCCATTCTTCCTATGGCCCTCCACCGCAGAGAGTCTGGTAGACGTCTTCTCTGTGCCATACTGCACCGTCTGTGTCTGGGTACTCAGCGACTGTGGATGTGGGACTAGTCGGCAAACACTGCAGCGTTTCATAGGTGCCCTGACGTCATCGTTGGCATGGTTGTCCGTTGACCGGAATGCCATCTTCCGTGCAGAACCCGGTCATATGGACGTCTGGTTGACAGTTTGTATGATTATATAGTGAACTAGACACAAGATGGGGAAATAGGGATTTGTTGCCTTAATTGTGAACACCAGTGTATATGGTACCTAATGGTGATGCATGATACTGAATAAAGGCAAATTATTTTTGGGAAACCATAGACTAACATAGTTGAACGTTTAATCTGTGAATACAGACCGAACAAAACTTTTATTTTAATGACGTTTAACATTTGCTAATTCAAATGACTGTTTCCTCTTCTTAGCAGAGTATTCGCAACGATGAAACATATGCGGCAATTTACATTGTGCGTCGTATCGGAAGTCTAACACTGATGCCTGCCTTCCGTGTGCAGTGCTCGTTAACTTTCCCTATCTTCTTTTTTTCATATTTCAAGGGTTTCCATCCTTCCCCCTTACCCACCTTCCCCGCCCTCCCTCCGGAAAGAAAGGTTGTTAACGGCCTTAGCACTCGGCAGCGTAACTTGTCTTCTCAATGACGTTCAGTGATCTATTACGGAAAATTAAAATTCTTCTAAAAAAAAAAACTGTTCTTCAAAGCCAAAAACTCTTTCAGAGAGATATAATTTTCTTGAAACCAAGGATAGTTTAACAAACAAACTATCTGTGGCACTACACTGTTTTTGGAAACTGTAATGTTCTTGTAAACTGAATATCTTTTGGAAACTAAAAGTTTCTTGGTACCTAAAGACTTTTCAGTACACAGTCTTCTTGAAAAATATAATTCTTCTTGTAATGTAACGTGTCTAGGCATATGCGAAAAAATAAACAATCACCTTCTTCAATGGCAATAAGAAACTAATGTACAGTGTTTACTATGTAATAATTAAACGAACCCAAAAAAGTTTCAATCAACCAAATTTCTATTCCAGTGGGTTCTAAGCATTTGGCCATTATTCTAGGATGGGTAGTATCTACTTCTACATGTACAGCGGCACAAAAAAATAATTAATGCAGAGTAAAAAAATGGTTCAAATGGCTCTGAGCACTATGGGACTTAATTTCTGAAGTCATCAGTCCCCTAGAACTTGGAACTACTTAAACCTAACTAACCTAAGGACATCACACACATCCATGCCCGAGGCAGGATTCGAAGCTGCGACAGTAGCGGTCGCGCGGTTCCGGACTGTAGCGCCTAGAACCGCTCGGCCACCACGGCCGGCTAATGCATGGTAATGAAATTTCGGGAATACATCTGTCTAGGTAAAATATTTAGGTGATTATCATTGCAAGAGCATAGGTTAGTGTAAGCTCGAGGTTTGGAAATGTGACATGTTGGTAAATTAATAACCGGTGTCACCGCCAGAATGCTGAATGCAAGCTTGCAGCCGTGTGGGCTGGAGTTTCGTGCTTGATGGACTTGGCCGGTAAATGCAGAGACGGTAGTGGATGAGACTGGCGTTATCGTCCGATGGTGTCCCATATGTGCTGTGCTGGAGACAGTAATGGTGATCGAGCAGGCTAAGGCAATACGTCGACACAGTGTAGAGCATGTTGGGTTACAAAATCGGTATGCGGACGAGCGTTATCCTGTTGGAAAACTTCAGCTTCAGCTGTGACACAGTGGCTAGAGTCGCGGTTTAGAACTCTTTGCGACTCGACTTTGAAACCCGGTTATTGTTTCTATTCTATTTTACTTTATTTTATTTTATTTACTTTTTAGGCTTATCTACCCATGTGGGTAGAAGATTACTACTCGAAGGCTTCGTATCAAATTATGGAATACAAGGGCGTTTTACTAACTGCAAAATTACAACTGGGTTTCACAATAAGTGCCATACGTTACGTAACATATGTGTGTACAGTATTTCTCAGAGTTACAATCTTTTTAAATTCTCATGTTCTTATATTTCATTCTTATATTAAATCTTACATTTCGTTCTTATGTTTATTCTTCATGAGGATCTGGTGCGTTTCGCTGGAATATTCCGATCGTAGAAACATTGGAAACACACAAATTCCGGACATCACGAGCATCGCGAAAAGTAGGTTTGCCAAAGCGACATTTCTCCGTATGAATGTCACTCAGGAAAGAAACGTCTTTCATATTGCTGAAGATTTCACGTGCTGGCAATAGTTTCACTTTAAACCACGTCATTTAGCGAAAACTGGCGCTTGCAACGGGTATTGAATCAAGATACACTACAGGAACTTCACTGAAAACAGTTCCAAATGATTTTCTGATTTATTTATTTAAATCTTTCACCAGACCAGACAATTCGTAGACGAACTGGGACAACGTCGTTTCAGCATACGTGGCGAAACGTTCGTGTAGTAATCTTCTGTGTACATGGGTAGATAAACGAAAAAAAGGAACAAAAATAGAAACAGTAATCGAATTTCGAGCATTCTTGGTGGAATTCCTGTAGTGTATTTCGATTCATAATCAGCTACAAGCGCCAGTTTTCGGAATAATGATCCATTACTCGTACGTTGCCGCGAAATTATTGCCAACGCGTGCAATCTTCAGAAACGCCAGCAATCTTCCCTTCCCGAGTGATACGAACAAACGTCGCTATGTCACACCTGCCTTCGCGTGATGCTCGTGGTATTCAGTATTGATTCCAGTGTTTCTACGATCGGTATCATCCGAGGGAGTGCACCAAATCTTTATGAAGAATAAACGTAAGAATAAAATATATTAATTAGTATAAGAATCAATATATGAATGAAATATAAGAACGTGAGAATTTCAAAATATTGTAATCACTGAAAATACCATACACATATATTACGAAATGTATGACATTTATTGTGAAACCTAGTTTTAATTTTATAGTTAATATAACAAACTTGTATTCCCTAACTGGATGAGAAGCATTCGTGTAGTAATCTTTTACAGGCATGTGTAGATAAACGAAAAAAAATCAATTAAATAAAATAGAAACAATAACGGGGTTTCGAACACGAGTCGTGAAAGTGTTAAGGCCCGACGCTAACCACTGTGCCACCACTCTTTTTTGTCTCATTTTGTTCGTAATTGATCGTTGTATTTGTTCGGGGCGGACGTCCTATGACACTTGTTCACGTTCATCGCTGATCCATTAATTCAGTTTTTTTTATTATTATTATTACAGAGGGCAGCTAACAATCTGACCGAACACGCTGAGCTACCGTGCCGGCAGTTCTTCGCCTGAAGTTAGCACCTGTTAAAAGGCATATAAATTACTGTAGAAACTGTGGTGTCACCGCCAGACACCACACTTGCTAGGTGGTAGCCTTTGAATCGGCCGCGGTCCGCTAGTATACGTCGGACCCGCGTGTCGCCACTGTCAGTGATTGCAGACCGAGCGCCGCCACACGGCAGGTCTAGAGAGACTTCCTAGCACTCGCCCCAGTTGTACAGCCGACTTTGCTAGCAATGGTTCACTGACAAATTACGCTCTCATCTGCCGAGACGATAGTTAGCATAGCCTTCAGCTACGTCATTTGCTACGACCTAGCAAGGCGCCATTATCATTTGCTATTTATCTTGTGATGCATGTACCGTCAGACCGATGTTCACCAATTATGGATTAAAGCTAAGTATTCCAGCAGCTACGTATTTTTCTTGCTAGTATAACTCCTTTAACTGTTCCAGACCTCACGCCAGGCTGCGTGAGCTTAAACGCGTGCCTTTCGGCTACCCGTCACTGTGGATTGGCTGTCTTGCCAGTCCACAACAGAAACTCTGACCGTCGTGTTCTCATAAACGATGGAGAATCTACGGATGAGACGAGACACGTGTTCGCTTGTTTTGACTCCTCTTCCACAGAGCAAAGTTTCTGTAAAATCGTGCTATATCACCTGCTGCGTTTTCCTTATCAGTGGTATTGTAGTCACAGAATTCTATGTTTCCACGTTTTGTGAAGCACACGATTTTACATCTCTTAACACTGAAACCAAGTTGTGAATATCTGCATCATTTCGAAATTTTATAAAGATATGAAGAGCGTTTTTTGGAGAGCACCTAACTACGAGACTGCATCATGTGGCTACCATCAACACTGCCAGCTAGGTCACTAATACACATCAAAAACAGGAAAGGTCCCCCAGCAACCCGCCCGACACCCGTGCGTATACCGCTTACGGTGAGGGGGGGAGAAGGGGGGGGAGGCGAGGGAGGGCTGCACCGGTCCCTGATCGAATCCACCCTGCGGATTAACGACAAGGCTCGGTGTGTCGGCCGGTGTGGATGGGCACATTCGGCGGTTTCCGAAATCCCACAAGGTGAGTTCCAGTCTGGTACAGAAGTCCCGCCTCTGAACACGATTCGCAAATATTCATAACACTTCCACTCACTTCCACATGAATAACACCATACGCAGAAAGTTGGGGTGCACGTCCAGAGGGTAATGAGGTGGCGGAAGGAAGGGCATCCGACCACCCCTTGAAGTAACCATGCCAAATCTGTCCATAACCATGCTGAACTCATGCCGATGCTTGACAAAGCCACAAGAAGAAGAAGAAATATGAAGAACAACGGTAAAAGTCCCAATACTGTTCCCTGACAACTTTCCGAAGCAGGTATTATACCTGTCCAAGACTTTCCAAGATAAGATTTTGCGTCCTCCCAACTAAGAAATTCTCAGTGCGGCTCGATTTCGTTTGATACCACATGTCATCGTACTTTCGTTACCAAGCATTGCAGTGGTACTGAGTCGAATGCTTTCCAGAAGTCAAGAAATAACGCATTGACATGACTGTCTTGATTCATAGCTTTCAAGATATCATATCCTGAGACAGGCTCGAATTGGGTTTCGCGTGACCGATGTTCTCATGTTTTCTAAGTCTGTGCTGGTAGGTGCGTACTTCGTTTTGTTCGAGGTACCTCAATTGCGTTTGAGCTCAGAATATTTTCTAAGATTGTTCTACAGGCTCGTAGCACCTCCAGACAATCAATCCATCTATACTGCTAGTGAACCAGTACCGCTCGCAAAAAAGATACAGTGTAGAGTGTTGTGTAACCGCTACATCGGTTGTGTTACTGAGATGCAGCTTTTCCAGTATTGAGCGAGTATGCTCAACTCTGAGTTAGCTTAGAATCCCGGTCAGACACACCGTTTTAACTTGTCAGTTCTTTCGCCCGGTATCCTGAGATGTGAAACAATACCCGATTCGTATTTCGTAGGTTACAATATTATGAGACATTTAGCTTAGAGAGAATGTGTGAGGGAAGGTTGGCTGCGTAATGTATTACTCACCAGTGCCGAGTGGAGCACAAAAATATTTAAGACGCAGATATTCGACCCTCATTCGCCAGCGCACAAGAAAGCTAAAGATGAACATTCACGTAAAAGGAGGCGAGAGGACTACAACCGTTATCACTCCCTCACGTTCGCGTGGATCGCCGTTAATGTGACAAATGAACCGTGTCTACTCGCCATTACCGATTTCGTCCAAATTTTTATTATACGCGTGGCTTGGCTAGAAATCAAAGTGGCAGAAGAGGAGCTTCAGGTGGCCAAACGTTTCGAAAAAATTGCTTTTTTTGGCGCCAGGCGGGGGTCTGATGAGCCATTTACGTTAGCGCAGTCTACAGGCAGCAGAAAGACTACAGAACAATAATACGTGGGTCATGGGGTCGAGTCCCTGTGCGGGTACCTTTTTCTTCCTTTTTATTTTCAGTTTTTACTTTGCTTACGGCGTAGATAAACCGAAATAATGTTCAGTACACAAGGTGTTCGCAAATTCCCGTTCAGACTTCTGGTACTTATAGAGGGGAGTGAGTACACATTATTTTGAATAGTAACCCATGTCCGGGAACGTATCGTTTCCGTTCTACGACGGTTTGGCCGCGAGTCCTCCCTTGGGCATGGGGGTATGTGTTGTCCATATGGTAAGTTACTTTAAGAAAAAAATGTTCTAATGTGTGTGAAATCTTATGGGACTTAACTGCTAAGGTCATCAGTCCCTAAGCTTACACACTACTTAACCTAAAATATCCTAAGGACAAACACACACACACCCATGCCCGAGGGAGGGCTCGAACCTCCGCCGGGATTAGCCGCACAGTCCATCACTGCAGCGCCTTAGTTTAAGATAGACTAAGTAGCGTGTAAGCTTAGGGACCGACGACCTAAGCAGTTTGGTCCCATAAGATCTTACCACAACTTTTTTCTACGAGGGGTTCAGTCCAGATATGCAACGCACTACAAATTTAAGAGACATCAGATGGGATGGAGAGTGTGTACCATAACGTACTTCGTGGGTACAATGTCTGCCGCTGTTGTAGCATCAGTACTGTTCCATACTTACAGTATGCTGGGTTCTTTTTCTGTTGGTTATTGTAAACACATAACGTTTAAGTGTTAATAAAAACAAAGTGCGTAAGTAATAAATGGATGTTTCGTTATGTTTCCTTTCGAATTGTTACCTAATAATTGTTGCGACTTGGCAAGACAGCCAAGTCACTAGGAGAGGAAGCCGAAAGGCACGCGTTTTAGCTCACGCAGGCTGGCGTGAGGTCTGGAACAGGTAAGGGAATTTATAGTAGCAAAGAACGTAAGTAACTACTGGAATACTTAACTTTAATTCATAATTGGTGAACATCGGTCTGACGGTACATGTATCACAAGATAAATAGCAAATGATAATGGCGCCTTGCTAGGTCGTAGCAAATGACGTAGCTGAAGGCTATGCTAACTATCGTCTCGGCAAATAACGTAATTTGTCAGTGAACCATCGGTAGCAAAGTCGGCTGTACAACTGGGGCGAGTGCTAGGACGTCTCTCTAGACCTGCCGTGCGGGGGCGATCGGTCTGCAATCACTGATAGTGGCAACACGCGGGTCCGACGTATACTACCGGACCGCGGCCGATTTAAAGGCTACCACCTAGCAAGTGTGGTGTCTGGCGGTGACACCACAATAATTATACTACGTCACGCCTGATTCAGTTCCTCAAGCAGCAGTGGATGATTAGTTAAAACTTCCGGGCTGAGAGGCCGTGATCGATCTGTGAAATTTTCTCTTCCTGTCGTTTCGTTGCCAACAGCGGGAAACATCTTCCAAAGTGAGTCAACGACTGGCTGCCAGGCCTTTTTTTTTTTACTTTATTGTTATTTTAAAGCCTGTACAACAGGCAGGCTGTCAGCAGCACACTACGCTGCTCTTCAGCCATAGAATATACACGCAGCAAAAACAGGAGAAGACACAGAAGTTACAGAACGGTGGGCAGTAAAACAGCAGACACAGAGAGACAAACACGGAGCCGTTCACACTCGTCGATAATCCACACTGCTAACTGATGAGACGACGCACAAACACTGAAGGTGACGATGGCACTGGTGAACGAGGGAGTGTGACGGTGAACACTGAACGCTAAACACGACGGCACACACGAAACACTGATGGCAGTGATCTCCGGCGCGCGAATGTCCACGTAGCGTGTGCGAGTCCAGGGACCTGCCAAGAGGTGAACAGGGGTGAGGTGGGGGAGAGGGGAGAACAAGGATTCCAATGGCGGAGGAGACGGGGGCAGGAGCAGAGGGACAGGGAAGGGGAGGCCCGGGGGAGGAGGGGGGAGAAAAGGAGGAGGGAGGGAAAAAGGGAGAGAAGGGAGGGAGGGTGCCCAGAGGAGCAAGTACAGGAGTAGGGTGGGAGGATCAAAGTTGGTAGGAGGGGTAGATGGAGGGGAGGAGGGCATCATCAGGGAGGGGTAGCTGGCGGAAGCCACCTTGGGAGAGGGTAAGGAGGGTGGAGAGATGGAGACCGGGCGGGACGTGCGAATACAGGCGCGGCAGCGGGCGGGGGTGGGAGAGGAGCGGGGAGACGAGCGGGTGAGGAGGATCGAGTTTGCGGGAGGTGTACAGGATTCGTATCCTTTCAAGGAAAAGGAGGAGGTGGGGGAAGGGGATGAGATCGTACAGGATCCGTGTGGGGGAGGGGAGACGGATGCGATAGGCGAGGCGGAGAGCATGACGTTCAAGGATTTGGAGGGATTTATAAAAGGTAGGGGGGGCGGAGATCCAAGCCAGATGGGCATAACAAAGGATAGGGCGGATGAGGGATTTATAGGTGTGGAGGATGGTGGAGGGGTCCAGACCCCACGTACGGCCGGAGAGGAGCTTGAGGAGACTGAGTCGGGAGCGTGCCTTGGCTTGGATTGTCCGAAGGTGGGGAGTCCAGGAGAGGCGACGGTCGAGGGTTACACCAAGGTACTTAAGCGTGGGAGTGAGGGTGATAGGACGGCCATAGATGGTGAGATAGAAATCAAGGAGGCGAAAGGAAGGGGTGGTTTTGCCTACAATGATCGTCTGGGTTTTGGAGGGATTGACCTTGAGCAACCACTGGTTGCACCAAGCGGTGAACCGGTCAAGATGGGATTGGAGAAGGTGGTGGGAGCGCTGTAGGGTGGGGGCAAGGGCAAGGAAGGCGGTGTCATCGGCAAACTGGAGAAGGTGGACGGGGGCTGACGGCGGCGGCATGTCCGCCGTGTACAAAAGGTACAGAAGGGGGGAGAGGACGGAGCCTTGGGGCACACCGGCAGAGGGGAAAAAGGTGTAGGAATCTGTGTTATGGACGGTGATATAGGAAGGACGGCGGGAGAGAAAGGAGCCGATCAGACGGACGTAGTTAATGGGAAGGGCGAAGGTTTGGAGCTTGAAGAGGAGACCGGAATGCCATACGCGGTCATAGGCACGTTCGAGATCCAGGGAGAGGAAGATTGCGGAGCGACGGGAATTAAGCTGTTCGGAAAGGAGATGAGTGAGGTGAAGGAGAAGGTCGTCGGAAGAGAAGGACGGCCGAAAGCCACACTGGGTAACGGGAAGGAGGCGGTGCTGGCGGAGATGCTGGTGGATGCGTCGGGTGAGGATAGATTCCAGGACCTTGCTGAAGACCGAGGTAAGGCTGATGGGACGGTAGGAGGAGACGGCGGACGGCGGTTTGCCAGGTTTAAGGAACATGAGGATACGGGAGGTTTTCCACAGGTCGGGGTAGTAACCGGTGGACAGGACTACATTGTAGAGCCTGGCCAGGGTGGAGAGGAAAGAGACAGGAGCTTCACGAAGGTGACGGTAGGTGACACGATCGTGACCAGGGGTTGCCAGGCCGTGGAAGTCCCGTTTATATAGAGCGCCTAGAGGGCACCACCCTACGTCACGTGCGGCTGACTGTAAGTCTGTCTCTGCCTAACGTCATTATTCTCGATTGAAGGTAATCGATTGTCATATCGTTGGTGCAAATGTGTTAAATAAAACATTGAAATAACTTTATCGGCTCGTCTGCGTGTCGAGGATATTGCTCTTGGGGTAAAATTGTGTAAAAGTCTTATAAATTCCTGGACTGGCAAAACTGGTCGTTGAACTGTGTGTTGCACTGTGTGTCTATCATCATAAGTTGGAAGTAATGAGGAACATCGGCACCCAAAAGCGATAACGATCTGACAGATAAAGTCGAAAATCGACTTCGGTCGCGCAGTGTGTTGGAATCTCTTTGAGGACTCTTGATCAAATCTTTCAATTACTGAAACGCAGTCAGTCATGTCTAGTCCACAAATGACTGCCATAAGTTACAGGAAATCTTCCCTTGAAGCTGATTTTTCCGTAGGATTACTTCTTGTTTGAAAGCGTAAGTCTTGTCCACCATATCTGTTACCAAATGATTCTACCCGTGCAATACCAGACTTAATGAATTCAAATAATTTTTGATGTAGACCAGTAGACCAGTGTTTATCAAAATGTGGCCGCGACCCCCTGGGAGGTTGCAAAATCTTGCTCAGGGGTTCGCGGTCGCAGAAGAAAGCAGTTGCAGCATGGCTGGTAACGTATGTTTCATGACGATCATCTGCCATGGTGACATTTACAGTTTCTTAAATAAACTTGTCCAATTTATGCTCGCTCAGAGCGAAGCGCGAAGACAATAATCAATTCCGTGCTTGCTGGCGTACTCGGCCAACTGATTGCAGTGACCGAAAACGCAGGACAATGCCCCCGCTGACCCCCTACTCACCCATCACGCGTCTACCGCGGCAAAGAATGTAATTGGATCTCTGCCCGCAGAGCACTGCGACCTCTTTACACATTGCACTTGATTTCTAGAGTATATCTATTTTAAAAAGCTGATGAAAATGCTCTTAACGCCTTTTTAAGAGACAGTCTTCACTCCTTCCGAGCTGATTATTTAAGTGTAGAGAAGTTGTGGAATGTTTTCAAAGAGATAGTATCAACAGCAATTGAGAGATATATACCACATAAATTAATAAGTGATGGTACTGATCCCTCATGGTACACAAAACGGGTCAGATCGTTGTTGCAGAAGCAACGAAAAAAGCATGCCAAATTTAAAAGAACGCAAAATCCCCAAGATTGGCAAAGTTTTACAGAAGTTCGAAATATGGCGCGTATTTCAATGTGAGAAGCTTTTAATATTTTCCACAACGAAATTCTGTCTAGAAATCTGGCAGAAAACCCAAAGAGATTCTGGTCATACTTAAAACACACCAGTGGCAAGACGCAGTCAATACCTTCACTGCGCGATAACAACGGTGAAGTCACTGATGACAGTGCCACTAAAGCAGAGTTATTAAACACGGTTTTCCGAAACTCCTTCACCAAAGAAGACGAACCAAATATTCCTGAATTACAATCAAGAGCAACTGCCAAGATGAGAAACATAGAAGTAGATATCCTCGGAGTAACGAAGCAGCTTAAATCAATAAAGGCAAGGCCTCCGGTCCAGATTGTATACAAGTCAGGTTCCTCTCAGGGTATGCTGATAAAATAGCTCCATATTTAGCAATTATATACAACCACTCTCTCACAGAAACATCCGTACCTTAAGACCGGAAAATCGCTCAAGTCACACCAATACCCAAAAAGGGAAGTAAGAGTAATCCGCTGAATTACAGGCCTATATCACTAACGTCGATTTGCAGTAGGGTTTTGGAACATATACTGTATTCGAACATTATGAAGTACCTCGAAGAAAACGATTTACTGAAACATAGTCAGCACGGTTTCAGAAAATAACGTTCTTGTGAAACACAACTAGCTCTTTATACTCACAAAGTAATAAGTTCTATCGACAGGGGATGTCAAATTGATTCCATATTTTTAGATGTCCAGAAGGCTTTCGACACAAGCGTCTTCTAACCAAACTGCGTGGCTGCAGAATATCGCCTCAGTTATGCGACTGGATTCGTGGCTTCCAGTCAGAAACGTCACAGTTCGTAGTAACAGACGCAAAGTCATCGAGTAAAACGGAAGTAATATCCGGCGTTCCCCAAGGAAGTGTTATAGGCCCTCTATTGTTCCTGATCTATATTAACGACATAGGAAACAACCTGAGTAGCCGTCTTAGATTGTTTGCAGATGATGCTGTCATTTACCGTCTTGTAAAGTCATCAGATGATCAAAACGACTTACAAAATGATTTAGATAATATATCTGTATGGTGCGAAAAGTGGAAATTGACCCTGGATAAGGAAAAGTGTGAAGTTATTCACATGAGTACTAAAAGAAATCAGCTAAATTTCGATTACGTGATAAGTCACACAAATCTGAAGGCTATAAATTCAACTAAATACTTAGAGATTACAATTACAAATAACCTAAACTGGAACGATCACATAGGCAATATTGTGTGTAGAGCAAACCAAAGACTGCGATTCATTGGCAGAACACTTAGGGTCTACTAAAGAGACTGCTTACACCAAGCTTGTCCGCCGTATTCTGGAGTATTGCTGTGCGGTGTGGGATCCGCATCAGGTGCGACTGACGGATGACATCGAAAAAGTACAAAGAAGGGCAGCTCGTTTTGTATTATCGCGAAATAGGGGAGATAGTGTCACAGACATGATACCTGAATTGGAGTGGCAATCATTAAAATAGAGGCGTTTTTCGTTTCGACGGGATCTTCTCATGAAATTTCCATCACCAGTTTTCTCCTCCGATTGGCACCCACCTACATAGGGAGAAATGATCATCACGATAAAACAAGAGAGATCTGCGCTCGCACAGAAGAATTTAAGAGCTCATTTTTCCCGCGTGCCGTTCGGGAGTGGAACGGTAGAGAGACAGCTTGAAAGTGGTTCATTGAACCCTCTGCCAGGCACTTTATTGTGAATATCAGAGTAATCACATAGATGTAGATTTAGATGAGTATAGTATCAATAGAGAGAAAATTTAATACATTGCCGTTGAAATCACTGACATATTTTTATTATGGTTCTGGGGGTCACCAGAATACTTTTACTTGGAAAGGGTTAGCGGTTGCGTACTCAAGGAGGTTGAAAAATACTGATGTAGACCGTCGAGGATTTTGACGGCACTCGTCAGGTAGTGTGGCCTGCCCTCAGGGTATAGTTCAACAGCGGGGCACCACTCAGCTGTCGAAGTCTCTGACTTATATTTTTAAGGTGCTGTGCAAAGGTGTGTTGGTGTCATCGAGGGAGTTGCAGAACAAGGGGGAGGGGGGGGGGGGGGTCTTATAGGGTGTATTTTCCGTTTTATTCACACAAACGCCAATGTGGCATCCTGCCGTGATCACGAAACAGGAGGGCTGAAAAAGCACAAACACCCTCTTCTGCTTCGGATCACGTTCGAATTTCGTCGAATGGTTTTTATCGGTCCCTGGTTCGTGCAACTTGTATACCAAAGCAAAAACTGTGATCGCGCTACGCTCCAAAATGCGGCAGATCAGGTTCAGTGGGATTGCAACTCCACGATGTCCTTAGAGTAGATCTGAATAGTCCGCAGGGTGTCAGTAGCGTTAAAGGTTGTCAAGAACGTTATCGTATTGCTGACTGCACTGGGAACTGTCGTTTTCAACCGTGAAACGCATGGGAATTAGACTTGAAAAACTACCGTGGGCTACCGTACACTACCACATTTAAGCAAAGACTACGGTAGTTTTCCTAGAAGCCTTGGTCAGTTAAGATAGTACCGGCGTTACTGTATGTTAGGTGTGTTGCATACTTATTGGACTTTACCTCATCTCGTCACTTTGATTATGTAGGCTATTACTGTCTTATTAGATTCCCTTAGAAATCAAAAGCAGTAAACCGTCGAGAAACCTCTTTAAGATGTAGAAAGTGCCACATAACCTATAGAACATTTTGGTACCACATAGTTATCCTCCTGTCTGTTACTTAAAAATAAACACTGTTAATAGCAAAATTGAAATTGTCAATGTGTCATTCAAATTTTATTCGAAATCTGTGTATTTGTAATTTAAAACAGAGGGACGTAATAAAAAAATACGATAGCGCTATAAAACCCACTTCCCTAAAGTAATAATCAGAAATCGCGTCAATACTTGTTCGAACTTATAGAAAAGATGTTTTTGTTACTCGTAAACACCTTTCGAATTCATAAATAATCACAGGAAACTCTTGCCTAGATTTTTTATGTTTGTGCATGTAAACTGTTCCTACTTTGGCTGCATAAAAGTGCAGAAGTTTTGCAATTATCTAATTTTTATTACTTATAAAATGCAATTTGAATTTTGTAAAGATATAAAATACACACTGTACTATCACCGAATGATGTGCTCTTCTAATTATGTGCAGAACAAACAACAAAGGAACTCCCAGTTCCTCTCTTACACATTTATTTATGTTTCCTTCTCTGTCAATGCTACCAATACCACCGGTAATTCTACCATTTACTAAGTCATTTGTGTAGTGTACCAACAGTACGGATCGTAGAGCGCAACTCTAGTGGGAATCAAAGTCCCAAGGAAAGGGATAGTTTCACTGACGCTTACGCCACACACTGAGGCATTTTCCTTTCGATTCCGAGCGGCAGTATGTCTGAAACGTTCTCCTCTGCCACCCGTAAGAAAACCGCATGGGTGTCGTTGTTCTCACCTCCATTGCAGAGGCGTGAAAAGAAGGTGCGAGATGTGGGAGGGGGTGTGACGACGTTCCCATCGTACGACAGGTCCACGATGGTGTTGCAGAGAACTGGGGTGAAATTTGGTGTCAGTGTCACCCTACACGTCACATGAACCTCTGAGCGGCTTTCTTTTGGCATGTGTCGACACTTGCTTCTCTGTTCGAAGCGTCGCAGAGCTCGAGGGTGATGTAGCAGGGTCCCGTGCTTTTGCGCCGTAACAGAGGAAGGCTGTAGGCACGTTTGAGCCAAGTTCTGAACTAGCACGTCACAAAAGGAGACAGTTACGTGGTCTCCAAAGAGTGATACGTCTTTTTTTGCGCAGTACAGATTGCGGAATCACTCACCATCACACAGTTAAGACTGACCGCACTATGGAACAAATCCAGTGGCTCGCGCGCGATCATTCGACCAGCTGACCTCGCACCAGGATAGAGCGAGAGGCCGTAGCAAAAGTCATCCGGATTGGCAGGTGACAAACACCCCGTGCCACTCTGGCATTTCTGTGGACGTTGTAAGGGTTCCCTTCAGCGGGAAACATATTACGACTTCTGTCTTAAGCGTTTATGGTTGAGCCGACCACAGTAAAAGCAGCTAGTGTCCTTACGTAACTTTTTTCCATCAGCGGTACGCGACGTTCTTTCGTGTTCCAGCTACCAAGTCAATGTCACTGTTAACTGATAAGTTAGTTTTGTTGCTACATATTAACCACAATTCGACATCTTTATGACTATCAGTTTTCCTATAAACAGTATATTTTATGGATGTTTAGTATTTATAGCCTTCATTGCAATTGCTATTTACACGAAACACAATTTATTCATAGCTCTCCAATGAAAGTCTTCTCGTGAGTATTATTACTTTTTCCTTAATGAGATTTTTACTCTGTAGCGGAGTGTGCGCAGATATCAAACTTCCGGCAGAGTGAAAATCTCATTCTGGAAACATCTCCCAGGCTGTGGCTAAGCCATGTCTCCGCAATATCCTTTCTTTCAGGAGTGCTAGTTCTGCAAGGTTCGCAAGAGAGCTTCTGTAAAGTTTCGAAGGTAGGAGACGAGATACTGGCAGAATTAAAGCTGTGAGGACGGGGCGCGAGTCATGCTTCGCTAGCTCAGTTGGTAGAGCACTTTCCCGGAAAAGACAAAGGTCCCGAGTTCGAGTCTTGGTCCGGCACCCAGTTTTAATCTTCCAGGGAGTTTCATTTTTTTTTTTTGTTATAAAGCAGTGCAAAACTGGTCAGAGCGGTGACATTTTCTGCTGTGTGCTGCAGCTTGTGCTTTGATGAAGCATTGGGGCGAAACACGGAATATAATGACGCAGATTGTGCACGCGGCGAAGGTCCACGATCGCAAGACGAATGAAGAGTTCGAACAAACTGGAAAAAAGGCACAGGTCATCCTCGTTCTCAACAATAGTCGTCGAACTGATACACATAATTATGGTTTATATTGGCGGCAGTCTGTCGTAGAACTACGGAACGCGTTTTATGCCCACTACTTATCTTTTTTGGACAAGGACAATAATCTCCATAGAATACGATATATATCTCGCAGAAGGATGTCACCAGAGGGTCGTAACAACGACGTCATTGAATTCCGGAAGGAATTCTATAGAGTTCCACACAGTCGTTCAGCGAACAAATGGCTCTGAGCACTATGCGACTTAACTTCCGAGGTCATTAGTCGCCTAGAAATTAGAGCTAATTAAACCTAACTAACCTAAGGACATCACACATATCCATGCCCGAGGCAGGATTCGAACCTGCGATCGTAGCAGTCGCTCGGTTCCAGACTGTAGCGCCTAGAACCGCACGGCCACTCCGGCCGGCTCAGCGAACAAAATACGGTCTTACTTGTTTTGGATCACATCTGTAACAGGTTTCAGAAATTTTTAGCAGGTAGATCTCAACATGTGGTTATTCAAGGGTACATATAAGGTGCAGTAACTGCTGGACTTCACCTGGCTATGACATTTACAGTTGGATGTCGCAGGGCAAGATGTGTTGAGAAAAAACTGCTAAGAAAAAAAATTCTATACGTTGCGCCGCTTTCGAATTAATTAGCAGTGAAATCAGCCAGTCACGCCCTTGCGCGTGCAAACTAAGCGGTCCGTCAGGTACAGCTGGTGTCAGTTATTCTTTTACAGTAAATGATAACAAGCGAGACTGCTCAGGCTTTGACACAGTTTCCATCCCTACTACCGTCCCGAGTCCAATTTTTGTATGGAGCTGTCCGGAGGCGGTGTCCCCAATTGTGGACTTCTTTTGGTTTCCTAAATTCGAACCAGAAAGCTAGACAAAAACTGAATATGGGAGGGTAGTAAGGATCGAACCCGAGCCAAGGGTTGAGCACTCTAGTGTGCTGTCATCAACGCTAAGAGAACAACTGACACTACTTGTATAAGGTGAGCCGCTTGAATCTGCACGCTCAATGGCCTGATAGGGTAACTTCAATGCTAATTAACACGGAAACGGCGCAAAGTATCGATTTTTTTAACATCAACTTCACAGCACAACCCTGGAATACCCTTACAAACTTTTCAGACTGTTTCTGACCGCCGCGTATAAAAGACGCGGTGGATAACGGCAGAGGGCGTGTGAGACTATTTGCAGATGTATAGGATATCTTACTCGCCACTATAATGTAGGGAGGGTGCATTCACACCAGTGAAGAGTGCATCCACTTAGCGCACGGACGAGGAACTGAACCTCAATGTGATCGGCAATCTGGAGGAGAAAGGGGAGGATTATAGTGATACGATAAACAACATCCACTGCAGGCAATAGGGTGGCTAGTGCAGTATACAGTATGTAACGGAAAACTGCGCACAACATCCCACAGTGCTATAGGGGATGGCGTGACAAATAATTTGATAGTTACAGCACATGCGCCCGGCGGGAGACTTTGGAATATCGTTTAGCGCTCTTACGCCACTGAAATACTCGTGCACTTATCAAATTGTAAAAGTGACGTTCCTGTAAATTTCACCTCACATTACTGAGAATTATAACAGCGTAAAATTAACAATCCGATCGTTTTATGCCTCTAACCTTCTTACTATGAGACTACCCTGCCTGTAAGGCTTAGGTTTGAATCAAAATGGAAATGTAATTGATTTTTGTACATGTTCAAAAGTCTACCTTCTTTCCAGAATAACATTTTCGCTCTGCAGCGGAGTGTGCGCTGATATGAAACTTCATGGCAGATTAAAACTGTGTGCTCGACTGAGACTCAAACTCGGGACCTTTGCCTTTCGCGGGCCAGTGCTCTACCATCTGAGGTAACCAAGCACGACTCACGCCCCGTCCTCACAGCTTTACTTCTGCCAGTATCTCGTCTCCTACCTTCCAAACTGTACAGAAGCTCTCCTGCGAACCTTGCAGAACTAGCACTCCTGAAAGAAAGGATACTGTGGAGACATGGCTTAGCCACAGCCTGGGGGATGTTTCCAGAATGAGATTTTTACTCTGCAGCGGAGTGTGCGCTGATATGAAACTTCCTGGCAGATTAAAACTGTGTGCCAGACCGAGACTCGAACTCGGGACCATTGCCTTTCGCGGGCAAGTGCTCTACCATCTGAGCTACCGAAGCACGACTCACGCCCGGTCCTCACAGCTTTACTTCTGCCAGTATCTCGTGTCCTACCTTCGAAACTTTACAGAAGCTCTCCTGCGAACCTTGCAGAACTAGCACTCCTGAAAGAAAGGATACTGTGGAGACATGGCTTAGCCACAGCCTGGGGGATGTTTCCAGAATGAGATTTTCACTCTGCAGCGGAGTGTGCGCTGATATGAAACTTCCTGGCAGATTAAAACTGTGTGCCAGACCGAGACTCGAACTCGGGACCTTTGCCTTTCGCGGGCAAGTGCTCTACCATCTTTTTTTTTTTTTTTTTTAAAAAAAAACAAAAAAAAACAAAGACTCCAATTATGCTGGTTTCTTCTTCCAGTAAACAAAAATGAGTCTTCTTCGTCTTGTTGGCGAAGAAGCAATCTTTTGGAACAAAAAAAGTTTCTCAAAGCCAAAATCAAATTTCTTTTTCCTTTAAGAACAAATTATGAGAAATAAATAAGGAAAGCTTTTTAAGTCGTCGTGCGACTTGTAGTTAAAGTCCAGTTCTTACAGGAGCTCCTGAAGTGTATTCGCCTACAGCATGCCAGCTCGTCCAAACGTGTCTTCTCATGGCGTAGGCTACAGTTTCAGCTTCTCAGGGCTTGGACGTTCCAGCTACTAGGTGGGTCATCGAAAGTGCTCCGTAAGAAATTGGAAAAATATTGGTTATAGCGTGGGTTGCGTATCAGGACGCAGTGTCGTTCGTTGAGATGAGTCCAATATCCTAGCGTAGACTTGTCGCCAGAAGTAAAAAGATAGCGGATCGTGTGGCCACAGATCCAGTTCACAGAGTTAGTTTTGGCGGAGGGGTAGAAAGTCTTATCGGGGTACAAAAGCATGTGGACGTCGATCTAAGCCGGTGTCTGGCGAGTAAGAAACGCCAAAATTCGCCGCGCAAGTGTCCAGACGTCTAGCGCTGTGCCACAGTGGAACCGGTGGACATCCGTGTCATCCACTCCACAGTGAGTGCAGAGGGATGAATCGGCGAGATGGATGCGGTGCACACGATCTCGGTTAACTTGTTTGCCATTCACGGTGATGTACCACGCTGATTGAACGTCTGATTCGAGAAAACGCGCATGGATCGCCTTCCATATGTGTCGCCACACGTACTGTGGATACTTACGTTCGATGGGGTTGGACGGGCGGCACTGTTGTAACAATTCGGAGACTGTTTTCGTGAGGTACAAACGTGTAAGTGGTAAGGACCGGTAGATATAACTGAACTCCAGGAAAAATCGTTGGATGTAATAAAAGGGGGTTGGAATGATCGATACCAGTACTGGGGCGGACAAGGAGGCCGGTGCAAAGTTGTGAAGCAGGAGGCTAGTAAGGCTCTGCGGGCAACGATGCCAAAGTTTTAGTTGGGAGCTGACGTATAGTGCCATGACACGAGTCGGCACGTGGATGAGTCCCACCCCGCCACGATCTCGTGGCAGTGCAAGGGATTCATACTGCACCTTGAATAACATCCCCGAGCTGACGAAGGAGCCGAAAGCTATCAACAGTCGTCGAGCCAGGAGATTTGGGACTGGTAGTACTTGAGCCACGTGTGGTATACGGGAAGCATGATACATGTTCACGTATTGCGCGCGTTGGATAACGTCGAGAGCTCGTAGCCGGTGATCTGCGAGATTTGCTCTGATTGTCTGTAGCAAGCGTCTACCATTGATAGTCGCTGAGCGGCGCAGGTCTGCTGTGAAATCAAGTCCAAGACACCGTATGGTGGCGGCGACACTACGGGGGGCAGCGCATCTCTCCGGCAAGCCCTCACCATTGAGCAGGACCTTGGATTTTGACACGTTGAGGCAGCTCCCCGACGCTTCGCCGTAAGTCGCCACCCATGTCAGTGCTGCTCGTACTTCATCTTCACTGCGCAGATATAGTACTATGTCGTCTGCGTAGGCTGTACAACAAAAATGGTGGCCTTGCACAGCCATGCCTTCCAAACGTTGGCGCATGCCCTGGAGCAGGGGTTCCAAGGCGAAAGCATACAAAATCGTGGAAAGAGGGCATCCTTGTCGGACAGATCGTGCGATGACCAGGGACGGTGTAAGACGACCATTGTACATGATTTTAGAGGTGGCACTACTCAACAGGCGCATAACCACTGTGACAATACCGCCAGGAAAACCCATATGCTGAAGAACTGTCCGTAAATAGAAGTGGTCAACACGGTCGAAAGCCTGGCTAAAGTCCAGTGAAGCCAAGGCGCCAGGGAGACGCTGATGATGCGCTAATGCTATCATGTCTCTGTAACGGCAAAGGGCCGTACGGATGTTGTTGTCGCCTCCTAGGGAAGTCTGGTCGCAGGATGTGACGCAACGTGCGACCTTCTTGAGTCGCGATGCCAGTAGCCGTGTGAATATTTTCATGTCGCTGTTGAGCAAAGTAATTGGTCGATAGTCCTGGACCCTCGATAACCCACGCGGTTTATGTACGGGGATAATAATTCCTTCTAGAGAGGCGCTCGGGACCACTGTCATCGGTGGCATCAGCTCTTGTGCGATTGCCGTCCACGTGGAATCCAACAAATAGTGAAAAATTTTATAAAATTCGATGGGTATACCGTCAGGTCCAGGAGATCTGTTATCGGAACCCGCCTTGATAGCGTCTACCACTCCATCTGTGGTTACGTCGTCTTGGAGGTCATGCACTGCATCCTCCAGAAGAGTGTTCGTAGTAAGATGAGCGACTTCTGTGATCAGTGCTGCAGAATGCGGTACGGCTGCGTATAGCCCGGCAAAATGAGCATGGAGAGCACGACCGATGCTTTGTTGGGTGTCGTGCCGGCGCCCTTCCACACCAATGAGGACTTGGATCAGAGCTCGTCGTCGTCGTTGTCTTTCCTGAAGGAGGTGGTACATCGACGGACGTTCTTGAGGGATTCGATTAGAAGCTCGAGAAGGGACTACAGTGCCTTCCAAGTTACGCCGCATGATCAAGGAGATCTGCGCCTTCGTGCGATGGACCATCGACTGCCGGGCTAGCGAGAAAGGCATCGTCGTACAGTCACGTAGAATGGTGTAGTAGAAGTGCAGGGTATTAGTTTGCCACGCCTTTAATTCCTTCCCATAACTCATCAGAGTCTTCCTGAGGGTCGGCTTTGCACAGGAGAGCCACCATGATAGGTGGAGTCATAGGCTTCTCGACGATGGTGGCAGCGTGCCCACGCTTCTTCGACCATACGGCGACAGTCTGAGGAGGTCAGGTGAGCGACATTGAGTTTCACAGACCACGACTATGCCACACTTGCTGTCGGGCGAGAGTGACGTCACAGAGGAACGCATCATGGTCTGAAAAGGCCAAGGGCCAGACTTCCGCATGACGTGTGCAAGGGAGCGGGTAACGTAGATGCGATCTATGCGGCTTGACGAGTGAGAGGTGTAGAATGTATAGCCCGGTTGAATTCCGTGGAGCTTCTTCCATGTGTCAACAAGTCGGAGACGGTCGATGACCACTGAGAGAGATGCACAAGAGGAATGTCGCGGGAGTTGGTCCGCGGGCTCCTGTGTCGAGTTAAAATCCCCACCGAGTACCAAATCGTCCTGCGGACCGGTGAAGAGGGGTGTGACGCTTTCGGCAAAAAAAGTTTGTCGGTCATGACGGCGGCCAGTGCCGGACGGAGCGTAGATATTAATAATACGCACGCCGAACAGTGTGAGGGCCATACCTCGCGCAGTGGAGAGGTAGATGACGTCCTCTGCAGGGAGTCCGTCGCGTAGCAGGATGGCGACGCCGCTACCGGTATCGGATGCGGGGGAAACATGGGCGTTGTATCCGGTGGGAACTAGGAAGTCAGCCACAAACACCTCTTGTAAGAGTGTTATATCCACATCCGCAGAGTAAATAGTGTCTCTGAACATGGCCAGTTTATGGGGGGCACGAATGGTGGCAAGATTCATCGTAGCGATACGATATTGCTGTGTACGGCCATCCTCAGTATTTGCAGAACGTGCGGTAGAAGTAGCTGGCAGGTGGAGACCCGCCAGTGGTCCCGCCGTGGTGATAATTACTGGCGGGACGCCAGCCCCAGTATCGCCGAGGTGGACTCCTGTGCAGACACGCTGACAGTCTGTTCCACTTCTTCTTCAACGTCATCGGCCCAGGAAGCTGACGACGTGGACATGTGACGGTCACGTACTTCCGGAACGGGTGTTGTGGATACCGCAACATGAGTGGCAGGGGAACGCCGTCATCATTCGTTGACAACGGCGAGGACACGTCCCTGGCTGGGAGAGTAGGCGTCACAGGAGGGGCGCCTGTTGCTGCCACATCACGTGACTGGACGCAATGTGGGAGATCACCGTCAGACATCAGGTCGACATCGTGTGGGGCCGTCTGAGAAAGGGCGTCCTCGGAAGGCGTTCGTCGTCGTTTCCTGTGTTTGCGAGGCGACCGCTGTTTTCTGATGTGGCCTTCTGAATCAGAATGTGGTCGCCCGTCGTCTGACGCCGAACCCGTCTGGACAAAGGCAGACGTCGGCACGACACCGAGGTCGACGTCCATGTTTCCTACAGGAACATCGGTTTCGGTCTGCAAACCGGACGGTCCTGAAGCGAGCACTGGAGGCGACGCCGTGCTCGTGTCCTCGGCGCGTTGGGCGGCGGCGGGTGGCGTTGACGATGCTGCTGGCGCAATCGAGATTGGTACGACGGGGTCCTGTGCAACCTTGGCGTAGGTGATGGGTAAGGACGTGACCGTCGAAGCCTGGGTCTCTTCACGTAACGGCGTCTGTATTAAACGGAGGTGTAAGCATTCGGAACGTACATGTCCCTCCTGGCCACATCCTGCGCACGTTCGTAGCTGCCCATCATACATGACGATGGCCCTCACACCGCCAATCAGCAGGTACGATGGGACATGTTTCGTCAGCTCAATTTTTGTTTGCCGGACGCCATTTAATACCGGGTAGGTCGTAAATGTTTGCCACTTCTCCGCGACGTGACCCAAGACGGTGCCATATGGTTGGAAAGCGGCAATGACCACATCCTGAGGCACCTCGAACGGGAGCTCAAACACCCGCAATGTCCGGAGACCGAATCCAGCATGGGCGACCGTCACAGCACCCATATGTCCATCAGAGTGTTTAAATTTCAGTCCGGTGACATGACGGGGAATTATGTCATTGCAAATTTCCTCCGTCGACATCTTGATGTAGACAACACTTCCAGTGATGGAAAAATGTATGCCGATTACGTCCTGGGGGTTCAAACGTAGATCCTCACGTATGAACTGTTCGACTTCGAAAGCTCTGGGTCGTGGATGTTCGGCCTGAAACGTTACTTTGATCGTTGCACGGCGGTACGAGTGCGCCATGGTGTACGTTAGTACTGGACTCGATACACACAAACATCGCGACACGGAAGTAAACACCGCCGTGAGCGGAGCGTCGGACGGCGCGCGGAGCAGCTCCGCACGCTAGCACGGCTGAGAGCCGACTACCATCTGACCTACCGAAGCACGACTCACGCCCGGTCCTCACAGCTTTACTTCTGCCAGTATCTCGTCTCCTACCTTCCAAACTTTACCGAAGCTCTCCTGCGAACCTTGCAGAACTAACACTCCTGAAAGAAAGGATACTGTGGAGACATGGCTTAGCCACAGCCTGGGGGATGTTTCCAGAATGAGATTTTCATTCTGCAGCGGAGTGTGCGCCGATATGAAACTTCCTGGCAGATTAAAACTGTGTGCCCGACCGAGACTCGAACTCGGGACCTGTCTTTCGCGGGCAAGTGCTCTACCATCTGAGCTACCGAAGCACGACTCTCGCCCGGTCCTCACAGCCGTACTTCTGCCAGTATCTCGTGTCCCACCTTCCAAACTTTACAGAAGCTCTCCGCTAGGACTCCTGAAAGAAAGGATATTGCGCAGACATGGCTTAGCCACAGACTGGGGGATGTTTCCAGAATGAGATCTTCACTCTGCAGCAGAAGTAAAGCATAGGATGTTCAGATGGTTCAAATGGGTCTAAGAACATGGGACTTAATATCTGAGGTCATCAGTCCCCTAGAATTTAGAACTTCTTAAACCTAACTAACCTAAGGACATCACACACATCCATGCCCGAAGCAGGATTCGAACCTCCGACCGCAGCAGTCGCGCGGTTCCAGACTGAAGCGCCTAGAACCGTTCGGCCACCGCGGCCGGCAGTAGTGCTTATGGCACAGGAATTACTCATTAATAGGCTTTTGGGCTATTCACTTTGCAAAACATTCTCGACAATGTCACAGTTTGTAGCTTGACAATCCATGCTCCATGGACACTTATAGTGCTAAAAATTGGTAAGTCCGTGTGTGTGTGTGTGTGTGTGTGTGTGTGTGTGTGTGTGTGTGTGCGCGCGCGCTTCTGGACTGATTTCAACTAAACAAGGTATGCACATACCTTCCTGTCTGGCAACAATATCTGTGAGGTAACAACTACTTTCCTAACATAAGATTGGGGGAGGGGGTGAAAAAGTAGCGTCATGTGAATTACATTTTATTTATCCAGCATGTCAAAATGAGAGCACTTCGCGACTTCCAACAAACTTTACGCAGAATTTAACACCTTTATGAAACGTTTATGTCCCTGACAACACCTATAAAATGATGGTTGTACAGATGTTTATCGCTTGCTACTTTTCCGCTGTTCGTGCAGCTAAAGTTCCGTATGAGGCATGACTTCAGAATTTCTTAATTCTTTACAACTAACTGTAGTCACGACACAGTTTAACAGGTGACATTCGCTGTGACTTGGCGAGACAGCCAAGCCACTTTGAAGAAGCCGAAAGGCACGCGTTTAAGCTCACGCAGGCTGGCATGAGGTCTGGAACAGGTAAAGTAATTATACTAGCAAAAAAGGTACGTAGCTTCTGGAATACTTAACTTTAATCCATAATTGGTGAACATCGGTCTGACGGTACATGCATCACAAGATAAATAGCAAATGATAATGGCGCCTTGCTAGGTCGTAGCAAATGACGTAGCTGAAGGCTATGCTAACTATCGTCTCGGCAAATGAGAGCGTAATTTGTCAGTGAACCATCGCTAGCAAAGTCGGCTGTACAGCTGGGGCGAGTGCTAGGACGTCTGTCTAGACCTGCCGTGTGGCGGCGCTCGGTTTGCAATCACTGACAGTGGCGACACGTGGGTCTGACGTATACTAACGGACCGCGGCCGATTTAAACGCTACCACCTAGCAAGTGTGGTGTCTGGCGGTGACACCACAACATTCACCTATACCACTAAATGTAAGAGCAGAATTATATGCTTGTACAACATATAGTTCAGGAGATATGACGCCACAATCAGTGAGATGCGAGACAAACTTGCGCATCATGCCTAACATTTAAGCTACTTTGCTATTAACTATATCAGCAATAAATTTCGCAGACGGTATCCACATACACCGCTGATTTTATCTGCTCTATTACGTCATTATACAACATATAATTCAGGAAATATGACGTGATAAACAGGGAGACAAGTGAAAAGCTGCCGCATCGTGCACGATGTTTAAATTTCTTACTCCGTTGCTACTGGCTCTGAGCACAATGGGACTTAACATCTGTGGTCATCAGTCGCCCAGAACTTAGAACTACTTAAATCTAACTAACCTAAGGGCATCACACACATCCATGCTCGAGGCAGGATTCGAACCTGCGACCGTAGCAGTCGCGCGGTTCCGGACCGAGCGCCGAGAACCTCCGTTGCTACTAACCCCATTGGCAACACAATTTTGCAGACAGTATCTATATACGTCGCTGAATGTATCTACATTACTGGCCATTAAAATTGCTACACCACGAAGATGACGTGCTACTGACGCGAAATTTAACCGACAGGAAGAAGATGCTGTGATTTGCAAATTATTAGCTTTTCAGAGCATTCACACAAGGTTGGCGCCGGTGGCGACACCTACAACGAGCTGACATGAGGAAAGTTTCCAATCGATTTTTCATACACAAACAGCAGTTGACCGGTGTTACCTGGTGAAACGTTGTTGTGATGTCTCGTGTAAGGAAGAGAAATGCGTACCACGTTTCCGACTTTGATAAAGATCGGATCGGAGCCTATGGCGATTGCGGTTTATCGTATCGCGACATTGCTGCTCGCGTTGGTCGACTGTTAGCAGAATATGGAATCGGTGGGTTCGGGAAGGTAATACGCAACGCCGTGTTGGATCCCAACGGCCTCGTATCACTAGCAGTCGAGATGACAGGCATATTATCCGCATGGTTGTAACGGATCGTGCAGTCACGTCTCGATGCCTGAGTCAACAGATGGGCACGTTTGCAAGACAAAAACCATCTGCACGAGGAGTTCGACGACGTTTGCAGCAGCATGGACTATCAGCTCGGAGATCATGGCTGCGGTTACCCTTGACGCTGCATCACAGACAGGAGAGCCTGCGACGGTGCACTTAACGGCGAACCAGGGTGCACGAATGATAAAACGTCATTTTTTCGGATGAATCGAGGTTCTGTTTACAGCATCATGATGGTCGCATCCGTGTTTGGCGACATGGCGGTGAACGCACATTGGAAGCGTGTATTCGTCATCGCGATACTGGTGTATCACCCCGTGTGGTGGTATGGGGTGCCATTGGTTACACGTCTCGGTCACCTCTTGTTCGCATTGACGACACTTTGAACAGTGGACGTTATATTTAAGATGAGTTACGACCCGTGGCTCTACCCTTCACTCGATCCCTGCGAAACCCTACATTTCAGCAGGATAATGCACGACCGCATGTTGTAGATCCTGTAGCGGCCTTTCTGGATACAGAAAATGTTCGACTGCTGCCCTGGACAGCACATTCTCCAGATCTCTCACTAATTAAATACGTCTGGTCAATGGTGTCCGAGCAACTAGCTCCTCACAATACGCCAGTCACTACTCTTGATGAACTGTGGTATCGTGTTGAAGCTGTATGGGCAGCTGTACCTGTCCACGCCAACCAAACTCTGTTTGACTCATTGCCCAGGCGTATGAAGCCCGTTATTACGTCCAGAGGTGATTGTTCTGGGTACTGATTTCTCAGGATCTATGCACCCAAATTGCGTTAAAATGTCAGTTCTAGTATAATATATTTGTCCAATGAATACCCGTTTATCATCTGCATTTCTTCTTGGTGTAGCAATTTTAATGGCCAGTAGTGTATAAAATTATATCATTGTGCGACACACAGTTTAACAGATGTAACATCATTAACATTGACCACAAGGCCAGATTCTGCGCGGTACAGGCGTGGCTGCACAGCAATAAATAAATACCTGGGCAACGCCGGATATGCAGATGGCGGTAGTAGAGTAGTATCGCGTACCAAGGTGTAAAAGGACAGTGCATAGGCAGAGCTGTCATTTGTACTCCGATGATTCACATGAAAATGTTTCCGACGTGATTACGGCCGCACGGCGGGAACTGACAGACTTTGAACGTGGAGTAGTAGTTGGAGCTGACGCATGGAAGCTCCCATTTCGAAAATCGTTAGGGAATTCAATACTCCGTGATCCAGAGTGTCAAGAGTGCGCCGAGAATACCACATTGCCGGCACGGATAACACAGTAGCAGACGGCCTTCACTTAACGACCGAGAGCAGCGGCGTTTGCGTAGATATGTCAGTGCTAACAAACAAGCAACGCTGCGTGAAATAACCACAGCAATCAATTTGGGACGTACGACGAAATGTCTGTTAGGACAGTGCGGCGAAATTTGGTGCGTATGGCCTATGGCAACAGGCGAGTGACGCAAGTGCCTTTGTTAACAGTATGGCATCGACTGCACTGCCTCTACTGGGCTCGTGACAGTATCGATTGGAGCCTAGAAGACTGAAAAACAGTGGCCTGTTCAGATGGGTCGCGACTTCAGCTGGTAAGAGCTGATGGTAAGGCTCGAGTGTCGCGCAGATCCCGCTATGCTATGGACCCAAGTTGTCAAAGGCACTGTGCAGGCAGGTTGTGCCTCCATAATGTCGTGGGCTGTGTTTGCGTGGAATGGATTGTGTCGTGATTATACTCGGCTACTTTGATACCTTTTACAGCCATTCATGGATTTCATGTTCCGATACAACGTTGGAATATTTATGGTTAACAATGCGCCACTTCACCGTGCCACAGTTGTTCGCGATTGATCTGAAGAACATTCTGGACAATTCGAGCTAAAGCTTTAGCCAACCATATCGCCCGATGTAAATCCCATTGAAAATTTATGGAACATAATGGAGAGGTCAGTGTGTGTATAAAATCTTGCACCTACAGCACTTTCACATGAAGGGCAGTAGAGGCAGCGTGGGTCAATATTCCTGCAATGGACTTCAAGCGACATGGTGGGTCAACGCTCCGTCGAGCTGCTACACTAGGCCGATCGAAATTAGGTCTGACACAATATTAGGAGGTTTCCCACGACTTCTAGCACCTCCGTGTATATACACTCCTGGAAATTGAAATAAGAACACCGTGAATTCATTGTCCCAGGAAGGGGAAACTTTATTGACACATTCCTGGGGTCAGATACATCACATGATCACACTGACAGAACCACAGGCACATAGACACAGGCAACAGAGCATGCACAATGTCGGCACTAGTACAGTGTATATCCACCTTTCGCAGCAATGCAGGCTGCTATTCTCCCATGGAGACGATCGTAGAGATGCTGGATGTAGTGCTGTGGAACGGCTTGCCATGCCATTTCCACCTGGCGCCTCAGTTGGACCAGCGTTCGTGCTGGACGTGCAGACCGCGTGAGACGACGCTTCATCCAGTCCCAAACATGCTCAATGGGGGACAGATCCGGAGATCTTGCTGGCCAGGGTAGTTGACTTACACCTTCTAGAGCACGTTGGGTGGCACGGGATACATGCGGACGTGCATTGTCCTGTTGGAACAGCAAGTTCCCTTGCCGATCTAGGAATGGTAGAACGATGGGTTCGATGACGGTTTGGATGCACCGTGCACTATTCAGTGTCCCCTCGACGATCACCAGTGATGTACGGCCAGTCTAGGAGATCGCTCCCCACACCATGATGCCGGGTGTTGGCCCTGTGTGCCTCGGTCGTATGCAGTCCTGATTGTGGCGCTCACCTGCACGGCGCCAAACACACATACGACCATCATTGGCACCAAGGCAGAAGCGACTCTCATCGCTGAAGACGACACGTCTCCATTCGTCCCTCCATTCACGCCTGTCGCGACACCACTGGAGGCGGGCTGCACGATGTTGGGGCGTGAGCGGAAGACGGCCTAACGGTGTGCGGGACCGTAGCCCAGCTTCATGGAGACGGTTGCAAATGGTCCTCGCCGATACCCCAGGAGCAACAGTGTCCCTAATTTGCTGAGAAGTGGCGGTGCAGTCCCCTACGGCACTGCGTAGGATCCTACGGTCTTGGCGTGCATCCGTGCGTCGCTGCGGTCCGGTCCCAGGTCGACGGGCACGTGCACCTTCCGCCGACGACTGGCGACAACATCGATGTACTGTGGAGACCTCACGCCCCACGTGTTGAGCAATTCGGCGGTACGTCCACCCGGCCTCCCGCATGCCCACTATACGCCCTCGCTCAAAGTCCGTCAACTGCACATACGGTTCACGTCCACGCTGTCGCGGCATGCTACCAGTGTTAAAGACTGCGATGGAGCTCCGTATGCCACGGCAAACTGGCTGACACTGACGGTGGCGGTGCACAAGTGCTGCGCAACTAGCGCCATTCGACGGCCAACACCGCGGTTCCTGGTGTGTCCGCTGTGCCGTGCGTGTGATCATTGCTTGTACAGCCCTCTCGCAGTGTCCGGAGCAAGTATGGTGGGTCTGACACACCGGTGTCAATGTGTTCTTTTTTCCATTTCCAGGAGTGTAGCAATGCGCTCTTCGACTAGGGGCGAGTCCCCAGAAATCTATGAACCCATGAGAAGAAGATGCAAACAAAGACTTCTATCTACGCAAACATAGGTGAAGTCATAATCAGATTCTTTCAGACTCCATACCGGGACATATATCGATAATCTCTCGCAAAGCGAGTAGCCCGAAGGTCTGTTAATGAGCACATGTAATTCCTGTTTGATGTCGACTACATACGAAGTACGATATTTCTATGTTCCTACTCTATGTTTATTTCACGTCTATGCATTTTCCGAGGCTAGTCTTTGCATTCTATGGTTATTTCACGTCTATGCACTTTCCGAGGCTAGTCTTTGTGATCATTGATGTGTATTGTGTCAACTAGTGCTGAGATCGGAGATACGTTGACGCCCTCGCACCGGATGATGTTTTTTCTTATCTCACAAACCACACTGGAAAAGACGTTCATGACGAGTCAACGTGAGATGACGGTTTCAGTGTGTTCGGCGCCACGTCATGCTCGACGCTCTTCTCCGTGCATATGCAGACGCGATTCTTTTCGTAATTTTTACACACTTTGCACATTTAGATTTACCGAAAACTTTCGGGGGTCCTTATAGAATTTCATTTAATTTCCGATTGAAAAAGATGGTTCAAATGACTCTGAGCACTATGGGACTTAACATCTGAGGTCATCAGTCCCCTAGACTTAGAACTACTTCAACCTAACTAACCTAAGGACATCACACACCCACGCCCGAGGCAGGATTCGAACCAGCGACCGCAGCAGCAGCGCAACTCCGGACTGAAGCGCCTAGAACCGCTCGGCCACAGAGGCCGGCTGATTAAAGAAGACGTCATCGCTAGTTTTAAATAGCGAAATACACTATCGGCCATTAATATTGCTACAGCACGAAGATGACGTGCTACAGACGCGAAATTTAACTGGCAGGAAGAAGATGCTGTGATATGCAAATGATTAGCTTTTCAGAGCATTCACACGAGGTTGGCGCCGGTGGCGACACCTACAAAGTGCTGACATGAGGAAAGTATCCAACCGATTTCTCGTACACAAACAGCAGTTGACCGGCGTTGCCTGGTGAAACGTTGTTGTGATGCCTCGTGTAAGGAGGAGAAATGCGTACCATCACGTTTTCGACTTTGATAAAGGTCGGACCGTAGCCTATGGCGATTGCGGTTTATCGTATCGCGACACTGCTGCTCGCATCGATCGAAGTCCAGTGACTGTTAGCAGAATATGGAACCGGTGGGTTCAGGAGGGTAATACGGAACGTCGTGCTGGATCCCAACGGCCTCGTATCACTAGCAATCGAGATGACAGGCACCTCATCCGCATGGCTGTAACGGATCGTGTAGCCACGTCTCGATGCCTGAGTCAACAGATGGGGACGCTTGCAAGACGACAACCATATGCACGAACAGTTCGACGACGTTTGCAGCAGCATGGACTATCGGCTCGGAGACCATGGCTGCGGTAACCATTGACGCTGCATCACAGGCAGGAGCGCCTGCGATAGTGTACTCAACGACGAACCTGGCTGCATGAATGGCTAAACGTCATTTTCTCGGATGAATCCAGGTTCTGTTTACAGCATCATGATGGTCGCATCCGTGTTTGGTGACATCGCGGTGAACGCACATTGGAAGCGTGTATTCGTCATCGCCATACTGGTGTATCACCTGGCGTGATGGTATGGGGTGCCACTGGTTACACGTCTCTGTCACCTCTTGTTCGCATAGACGACACTTTGAACAGCGGACGTTACATTTCAGATGTGTTACGACCCGTGGATCTACCCCTCATTCGATCCCTGCGAAACCCTACATTTCAGCAGGATAATGCACGACCGCATGTTGCTGGTCCTGTACGGGCCTTTCTGGGTACAGAAAATGTTCGACTGCTGCCCTGGCGGGCACATTCTGCAGACTCTCATCAACTGAAAACTTCTGGCCAATGGTGGCCGAACAACCGGCTCGCCACAATACGCCAGTCACTACTCTTGATGAACTGTGGCATTGTGTTGAAGCTGCATGGGCAGCTGTATCTGTACACGCCATCCAAGCTCTGTTTGACTCAATGCCTTGGCGTATCAAGGCCGTTATTACGGCCAGAGGTGGTTGTTTTGGGTACTGATTTCTCAGGGTCTATGCACCCAAATTGCGTTAAAATGTCAGTTCTAGTATAATATATTTGTCCAATGAATGCCCGTTTATCATCTGCATTTCTTCTTGGTGTAGCAATTTTAATGGCCAGTGGTGTAATAACAGAGGTGCCGATAGTCGGTCCCACGCAGGAGAATAACGCTTTGAACTTTGGATAAATTATGGGCAGTGAGCCAGAGCTTTGCATCAGTACGGTAGATGTGGGTTGTGGTGTAGTTTCTGCGGTGTTGTGTGGCGTGGTGCGGGGAAACGTGGCCGCTGGCCGCGAGATTGGTCCGCACTGGCGAAGTGACGCGCGCCGCTTCCGTGTAGCGACGGACCGGCCGCGAAATGAGCTGCCAGCGCCCATTACGGCCCTGCCACGCTTGGCGCCACGGGAAGCCAGCCCCAGAAAACGCGCACCCTGGCGTTCCGTTCATACGTTTCGCGCTGCTGAAGATGTGCAGTAAAATATGAAACGGTCTAATGTTATAGACCATCCACTGCTCATGTCTATACATGTTTCTTTCAACTAAATACCTAGTTATTACAATTTCAAACAACTTAAATTGGGAGCAACACATAGAAAATGTTGTGGGAAAGGTTAACCAAAGGCTGCGTTTCATTGGCAAGACACTTAGAAAATGTAACAGACCTACGAAGGAGACTGCCTACACTACGCTTGTCCGTCTCTTTTAGAATACTGCTGCGCGGTGTGGGGATCCTTACCAGAAAGGACTGACTGAGTACATCGAAAAAGTTCAAAGAAAGGCAGCACGTTTTGTATTATCGCGAAATATGGAAGAGTGTGTCACAGAAATGATACAGGATTTGGTTTGGACATCATTAAAAGAAAGGCGTTTTTCGTTGTGACGGAATCTTCTCACGAAATTCGAATCACCGACTTTCTCCTCCGAATGCGAAAATATTTTGTTGACGCCGACCTACATAGGGAGGAACGATCATCACGATAAAATGAGGGAAATCAGATCTCGTACGGAAAGATACAGGTGTTCATTCTTTCCGCGCGCTATACGAGACTGAAATAATAGAGAATTGTGAAGTTGTTTCGATGAACCCTCTGGCAGGCACTTAAATGTGATTTGCAGAGTATCCAGAAGTTAAGTCCCATTGTGCTCAGAGCCATTTTGAACCACCTGTCCCGCCTTCGTGGAGGAAGATTTTTGAGCTCCGTTAATTTCGGAGTCGGCCGTTGCTGCTGTTTCTACGACACGTGGGAGGGGTGGTGTCATTGGTTCGTCTTCTTGTGCCCCCCCCCCCTTGCCTTTGGGGTTTCCTGAACCTGTCTGTGGTGTCCTGTCATCTGTGTGGTTGTCAGTTTTCTGTTGTATCACTTCCTCTTTATGCCCATCCACTGTAGTTCCCTCTGGGATGTTGGCCCTTTCGTGTGTAAACACGGCTTCGTACTCTACCATGTCTACATCAGGTACGACCGATGAAGCTTGTCGCTCGTTGGAAGAGTTGTCAGACTCAGAGGGCGGGCGCGGTGCGTCCTCAGTGACGTCATTACTGGCCAAATTCTGATTGTCATCGTTAGTCAACTCCGCGGTGCCGTTTCCGTGCGCGCGTCGGAAGGTCCCGCCTGCTCGGCCATATTCTGTTGATGGAGGGCCCGGCTAGTTGCCGCGGCAGCGTACGTCACCTACATGCTAACAACTTGTCCTGGGACAGCCGTCTCGTTAGTCGGTAACTGAGGAACCCGCCTTCTACTGCACTCACTTCTGACGTGCCCTGTGGCGTTACATAACGCACAAGTCCGTGGCTGCCCATCATAAATTATGAGAGCTCGATGGCCACAGATATTCAAGTAAGAAGGGATATGTAGTAAGAGCTCAATCTTAATCTAACTCCATTCAAAACCGGAAACATATATTGCTCCGACCATTTTTCTGCAATATTGGATATAACCCTACCATAGGGCTGAAGAGCAGCATTGATTGCTCCGGCAGGGACCTCGAACGGCAGTTCGAAAACTCTCACTGTTCGAATGCCTAGCCCAGCATGGGAAACAAAAACGTCACTAACGGTTCTGTCTGCATGATTAAATTTCATCTTGCCACCACACTTGTCAACTATCGAGGAGCACAAATCAGAGGAAATCAATTTCAAAAAGACAGAATTGGAAACAAAAGAAAGAAAAAAGCCAATAATTTCGTCTTCTGTGATCTTAACTGAAAGCCACCTTTTGATCTCAAAAGCCTTTGGTCTTTTACAGGTCCAATCAAAAGTGAATCTAACCGTATCTCTTCTTTCACAGTTAATTCGTTCATTTTGTCATTTTAAATCACTGAAAGATGCAAAGTAAACAAAGCGCTCTACTGACCTCCGCAACAGCCACACAGCCGCTGTGTACGCCAGCCCTCCTAGCGCTGCCGCCACACGTCCGTCCGGCTCGGCGGCCGAGCAGCGAATGGTTAACCACTTAGCTACCGGGGCGGACGGTTGAAGACAGTGATCAGCAGGAACTCTGTGTATGCTCTAAAGAAGACTCCTTAGCGATGTGCAAAAAACTGATACATAAACTCCATTTTTTTCCCAGCTTGGATGGGAAATATGTGGCGAAAATGTGAATAAGTATTTTCACTGATGTTCGAGAAATCTGGGCCTTTATTTCATTACGAAACAATTTTAGTTCATTACATCATCCAATTTAGAACTATATTTTTAATATTGCTATTTCTCCACTATATAACTACCAACTTACATAGCTACGTGACTAACTGAAGAATGCTATTAATAATCGCTAGATTTCGTAATAATGGCATTTAAATATACCTGGAGAGAGGTTGTTTTGTGTGTTTGGCACTGTGTAATTGCGTTAGGGAGGCGTTGAGTAAAATTCGTTTCTACTACAGGTTTTCCTTGTTGCGCTAAGTCTATTAAAGCAAACGCTCGGATGGTTCCTTTGCAAACAACAAGACTCCATCCCCATGTTTGACCTTCAGATCTTGTACTCCGCCTTCACTCACCTCTTCGTCGACTGGGCGCAAAACCCTACTCTCCCCTCCCTCCCCCAATGCTGTATTCTTTCACCACTTTTCTCTGAGTTTGTAGTACCTATGCCGGTCTCTCCCGCTGGAAATATTTCCTCCACTGTCCTCTCCTACCTCTCTCCCACTGCACTGCTCGGAACGTTCTTCTGTGGCACCTATGTTGCTGAGTCACAGGATTTTCAATCAGATACTTCTTGAGTTCGCTTGGAACATAGAAAGTGAAACTATTTTTATAGTTAGTAATTCTAAAATCTTGTTAAATACTGGGGAACCTGCAAGTGACAGGAATGGTGTTGATTCTTGCGATACTTCTGCATTAACTCACAAGTACAATGATGTTCATCCAAAAGGGTGTGACTTAGGAGATTTTCTTTTGAGTTACAAGTGTCGGACCTCGGCGATAGTAGGCGGCCGTCTACCTCAGCCTTTACTTTGCGTTTCTTTTCAACCAAGTTAAACAAGACACATGTTGTTCGCAAAAGTTTTAAGGAATACTAGCAATGAAGAACTTCTTTTATCTATTTAATGTCAGTCAGGGAAGAAATAGAGTAAGATGGCTTTCTAAACTGAATCAGATATCTGCGTTTGGATCAGATCACGAATCCTCAGTCGGTCTGTCATTCATTGCTTCAGCCGCCTGTGACAGTAGTTTGCCAAAGTGATCAACGAGAAGTTTCACCGCGGTTCGAAGCCCACGTTAAATCGTAGGCCTCCTACAAGTAATGACAAGGGCACCCATTCGATAGTTTGTAGGAGGGCCTAGACCCAGGATTATCGGGTATCATTAATATTTGGTTGGTTCGTTCGTTCGGTGGAGGGGAGCAAACAGAGAGGTCATCGGTCACATCGGATTAGGGAAGGATGGGGAACTAAGTTGGCAGTGCCCTTTCAAAGGTGGCCATCCTGATTTAGGTTTTCCGTGGTTTCCCTAAATCACTCCAGGCAAATGCCGGGATGGTTCCTCTGAAAGGGCACGGCCGACTTCCTTCCCCATCCTTCCCTAATCCGATGAGACCGATGTCCACGCTGTCTGGTCTCCTTCCCCAAACCAACCAACCTTCCCTAATCCGATGAGACCGATGACCTCGCTGTCTGGTCTCCTTCCCCAAACAACCCAACCCCAACCCCCCCTTTCAAAGGAACTATCCAGGCATTTGCTTGAAGCGATTTAGGAAAATCACGGAAAATCTAAAGCAAGATGGCCGGACGTGGATTTGAACAGCCGTCCTCCCGAATGCGAGTCCAGGGTGCTAACCACTGTGCCACCTCGCACGGTTTTTAATATTTAGGAAGACGATTGGCGAGATGTAAGTAGAGATAAAAGAAGTTTCAATTGCGACCCTCTTAAAACTCTGCGTAATGGCGACTTCTGAATCGTTTTCTTGAAAGAAAAATACCTGAATACACTTTTTTTTTAACCTTTGACTGAGGGATATGGAAAGGGGGGGGGGCGGTTCCCCTTACCCTCGAGTATGGCCGTCCTTGTCTGATGGGTCAGTGAGTTCAAATATCGGAAGAAGGCAAGTGCATACACCCCCTAATAGGACCATGCACAAAAAATGTACGGGTAGCGCTCCAACCATGGCATGGCAGCTTTACTTTTGATTAACGGGGGTAGGACGTCAAACTGGCCGACTTGGAGCAGGAGAGGCACCACAGGACATTTTAATTTCCACTGTCTATACTTTTACAAATAAATTCATAGAACTTTGTGAATATGACTAGGAAGGGTTCAGGATTCACGCTCATAGCAGTGGAAGTTCAAAAATATAACAAAATATATTTTTTTACATATGAAATGTCATCATTTTTTCACTTACTATTGGCTGCATTCGTTGCTATAGGTACACTTTACTTCATAAGTAAGGGAGATTCTTCGATGAATTTTGCACAGCGTACACACCATACTTACAGGTGTATGAAACTCTAGAATTTTCCAAATCTATTAAAAACTGTGCTAAAAATTGAGATGATTAACCATAAAATTTGAGTTTTTTCTAAACATAAAGTTTAAAATGTAACAGGTCATACATTTTTTCATTAATTAAATAAATTCTAGACTTCCATACACCTGTAAGTATGGTTTATAGGCTGTGCAAAATTCATTGAAGAGTCTCTCTTACTTGTGAAGAAAAGTGTACCTATAGCATCAAATGCAGCCAATAGTAAGTGAAAAAAAGATGAAATTTCACACGTAAAAAAATTTATTTTGCTATACTTTTGAACTTACATTACTATGTGTTTGATTCCTGAATCCTTCCTGGTCGTGTTGACAAAGTTTTATGAATTTATTTGCAAAAGTATAGACAGTGGAAATTAAAATGTCGTATGGTGCCTCTCCTGCTCCAAGTCGGCCCGTTACGTCCTACCCCCCTTAAGACAGATGCAGACGAAACAAACTTTTATCCCAGAAACTTCGAAGTCGACGAAGTAGTATCATCTATAAATGAGAAAACTAGTCTTTGTTTACGGATATATAGACTTTAAACCAAAAGAAAAGCGATGGTTAACAGTAACAGTAAGTAAAAACCAAATGAAAGTTATATTTATAGTGATCCTTCTTTAATTAACACAGTTATTAGATGTATATCAGAAATTTAATTATATCTATGTATTTCAGATATTTAATTGTAACTGTAAAGTCGTTTTCTGCATTTTGAGGTGTCAAACAGCGGGTTTGCAATGTTTATGCAGTGTACAATATCTGCAGGCTACAGCAAACCAACCACGTTATTGTGGCATTTATGCCACATTGCGCCCAGCTTTTATTCCTACATGACATTATAGGCTGCAGTCTATGGGGCGAAGCTGCATCAGTAGCCAGTAGTCGGTAGCTGACCTCCAGACCACGTGACGCCAGACAGTCATGAAGTCGGAACAGGGAACGCTCGTTCGAGAGGCTTTCTATGCTGGAGCAGCGGGCAGTAACCGTTCGAACGGGGTGTCAAGCCGTATATCGCTCACAATTTGTTTAAACAGAATACTATTAAATTTGAACTTCCAACCATACCGGTGGGTCTTTCTTGTGCTGAGAACAATCATTTAACAATTGCAACAACTTAAATAATTTTTATGGGAAAAGTTAGATGTTTTAATTAAGGTGAACTTTCATTAGATGTTGAGATAGACCAGGGGGAGACAGTCGCGAAACGGTGGTTAAGAGTCTGCAGGACTCGCGATCGCGACTGAAATGTGTAAAGGTATGTGTTGTGATTGGACGCTGAGTGGCACAAAAATGTTCCGTGTGATATTACCGGAAGGTATATAAACTAAATGTTAAAGCATATTGTGTACAATGAGCCTGTTAATCACTGTGTTCAAGAAATACACACATCAAAAAAGTTTTGCATCACCTCGGTTCCAAGAGTTCCGGAACCTGTACAGAAAATTGGAACAGAAATCAACATAAACATCATTTCCGTCCTTTTTATTGCTCATGAAAACCACACATTGCATGTTGTACCACCATACAGCGAGACCTTCAGAGGTGATGGTCCAGATTGCTGTACACACCGGTACCTCTAATACCCAGTAGCACGCCCTCTTCCATTGATGCATGTCTGTATTCGTCGTGACATACTATCCACAAGTTCATCAAGGCACTGTTGGTCCAGATTGTCCCACTCCTCAACGGCGATTCGTTGTAGATCCCTCAGAGTGATTGGTGGGTCAAGTCGTCCATAAACAGCACTTTTCAGTCTATCCGAAGCATGTTCACGCATCGTACAGCCGTTACGGCGCCTTCCAACACTACAGTGGCGTACATCAGTCCCACATAATGCCACCCCAAAACAGCAGGGAATCTCCACCTTTCTGGACTCGCTGGGCAGTGTGTCTAACGCGTTCAGCTTGACCGGCTTGCCTCCAAACACGTCTCCAACGATTATCTGGTTGAAGACATATGCGATACTCATCGGCGAAGAGAACGTGGTGCCAGTCCTGAGCGGTCCATTCGGCATGTTGTTGGCCCATCTGTATCGCGCTGCATGGTGTCGTGGCTGCAAAAGTGGACCTCGCCATGGACGTTGGGAGTGAAGTTGCGCATCATGCAGCCTATTGCGCACAGGTTGAGTCGTAACACGACGTCCTGTGGCTGCACGAAAAGCATTATTCAACATGCTTGCGTTGCTGTCACGGTTCCTGCGAGCCATAATCCTTCCGCAGCGGTTATCCACTGAAGTAGTAGCCCTTGGGCGTCCTGAGTGAGGCATGTCATCGACACTTCTTGTCTCTCTGTATCTCCTCCACGTCCGAACAACATCGCTTTGGTTCACTCCGAGACGCCTGGACACTTCTCTTGTTGAGAGCCCTTCCTGGCACAAAATAGCAATGCGGGCGCGATCGAGCCGCGGTATTGACCGTCTAGGCATGGTTGAACTACAGACAACACGAGCCGTGTACCTCCTTCCTGGTGGAATGACGAACTGATCGGCTGTCGGCCCCCCTTCGTGTAATAGGCGCTGCTCATGCTTGGGCTGGTTTAGTGACATCTTTGAACTGTCAAAGGAACTGTGTCTGTGATACAATATCGACAGTCAACGTGTGTCTTCAGGAGTTTTGGGAAAACGTTTTTTGATGTGTGTATTACAAGTCTCAAAATTTACTTCTACTGGTTAAGCTTCTGCGTGCTGTACTCGGTAAAGTTTGAATAAATTTGAAGAGGCATTTGTTGCATCCTATGTCAGTGTCCGTTCCAGTATTTCGGCCGAATCATAACTTGGAACCACTGTCCGTCGTTGCACCATTCAATATAGTAGTAACGAACTGGCGACCTGCTGAGAAGAAGAACCCTATGGGCACATCAATATCTAAAAACGGCATCCGCGATATATCTACACAAGATGCTAGGTGACATAAAACACCTCCAGAAAACCAGTGAAGATAAGGGCTTAAACGCAGAACAGTGTTAGGGACTTTAATTTCATAGCGTCCGTCTTACGTATGGAACCGGAAGTCTGCATACCAGTTTTCGGCAGTATTTAGTAGGCACTGAGCATATGCCCTGAAGACAACCGTTTAGGTAATAAAAACGCTTAATATTCTGCAGTGCACATCACTTTCCACTGATTATTTTCACTTCGCTGTTTTTCCGCCGTATTTACGTTATAATATTACAACAAAGTAAGAGAAAAACTGTCCCGTAGAATATTTGACAAACTTGGACAAACAAGCAGAAGGCATTCAGCCTGGAAGAAATCTCTCGTCGTTTCTGGTGAATTGCTGAGCGTAAATTGTGTACGCTAAAAACGGAGAGAAACATTCAGTTGGAGCAGGGGTTCTTTTACCATCAACGGCCCCGTCCTAACTTTTATGGGAGCGGTCCTTCATGCGGTTAATTAAATTAGACGGCCCGGGCACCGTTCCTAAGCCTCACTGAGCACGTATTCTCTCGCTACAGACTCTGCGCATTCCGTATTCGAAGACGCGAACTGGCGGTGCCGCGATAGGGTGTAATTTTCACTGGCCCAGCCTCACCATTTCATTTGCATAACGTGCACCCAGTCGACTGCCTTAGAGTTCAATTAGCTTCTAAGTTAACGATCCATTGCTTCTGTAATCCGAGAGAGAGAATTTTCTAGAATCGTATATCGAATATATCTCTTGATGATCTCGTCCCTTTTACGTCTATCATAACATTCCCTTCTCGGAGAGCCTATCTTCTCCCTTTCTTTGTCTGTTTCTTCTTACCTCGCGTCGTCATGTGATCTTCCGGCTATCCAGCGTGTTGATACCATTTTGTGCGTGCGTGTGTCTGTGTGTGTGTGTGTGTGAGAGAGAGAGAGAGAGAGAGAGAGAGAAGATTTTGACCTTACCTGTTTCAATTATTCTTCTGCATATTTGCCAGTTCTTTCACATCATTTTGCACAGAATGCCATTGCCTATTGTACTATTCTCATTTATTTTGCTTTTTCTATTTCTTCTTCTTCTTCTTTGGTACTAAAGTCCTTGATGGGTCTTGACTGCCTCAGCAGCCTTCCCCCCACACATGTCTGTTCTCTGCTTTTCTCTTTCATCTTCCGATCTCCATCTTGGTAAGGTCAGCCAACACATTGTTCACCCATCTAGCTCCTTGTCGGCGATTCCTCCCGGTGAAATGGAATCGGTTTTTCATTATTCTCTCTCACTACGGCTTTTACAGCACAGTTGTCTGAATCTCAGTTTGACCTCCTTCAGCTAACAGGTCAAAACCAACAGTCGAAATCGCAGTAATATTTGTTTATTGACCGATTTCGGCCAAAGCCATCTTCAGAATATTTGGCCCCTACGGCTGGTGCTAGCGGCTCTTCGGTTTTCTCGTGACACCACGATCTTTAATTGACGAGGCATATCAGGCTTTTACTAAAACATGGTCTGTTTGGTTAGCTACTCCACTTACACTTGGTTTCCGTGTTCAAAGATGCATTCTTTTGTATGGAAAACTGGTATCCTTGATGAATAAATTAACTCTAGCAGGAAACTGTCATAACATAGCTCCATTTCATTACTATCGGAATGCAAAATGTATCTCCCTAATATTCTTCGACATTTATTTCGCCCAACCTCTGCATTATAGTCCCAAAACTATTAGTAGATCGTATTTTTGTACTTTACTACATGTACATTCAAGGTCTTCATAGAGCTGTTCTTTTACTCCTTCTTTTATGTTGTCATTACGCACCAAATTCCTGCTTTTGTCCTGAAGACCACATAATCTGGGAAATGTATCATATGGTTGCAAAAGTAACGTAAAAATCCTTGAACTGAAACATAACTAGGTGGCTACTTTGTGCAGTAGTAACACCGATCACTCCTGCTCAGCGACTGTCACTTCTTAATTTATCGAACAAAGATGTCTACTGTCCGTCAACTAACGGATGGCAAAAATATTGCTTTCCAAACTGACGATTGTGTCCATGTACAACCGGGAAGCAGTTCAAAATATGAGCCGTGAAATACGGGGCATATCTTCAATTTTTTTACCAACGTAGTTTGAAGATTGTGCTCTTACCGTATTGCTCCTCGACTGGACCGAAAAATCACCTGATCTTAATCCCACAGAAAAGTCTTGGGACTATTTGAGAACAAAGGGCGAACTGCAGCAATGAACATCCCCTTTATTTGGTAGCTTCACGGGATCTATACACAACCACCAGTTCCGGAAGGATGTGGAATACCTGGAGGAACTTGTTGAACACTTCCTTGTCAAACTGACGCTTTTACCAAGGGTAGGGGCGGTGTTACGGTATTAACTTGATGTCTCCACTGCATGATTCATATTCTGCTCGATGCATTTAGTTGACAATTAGGCAAGAATTATTTTATTTACTGGCATTTTAATTCAATCAAGTCACAGTGGCAAACATTTGGTTACCCGTATTTCATCCGATTTTTATTGCTCTTCTGTGACGCGATCTTTCGAATTTCGGTGTTGCTACATCGTTCTTCAGTTCACTACCGTTTGTCAATATTGAATAAAAATTAACTGGAAGGTGCTACAATCAGATGGGTTAACAAGAACATGTTAGGCATGCACGTGAAGATTATGGACGCAGTAGACATGTAGGTGTGGGTACGGTTAGGGTAAAGAAATTAAGGAAAACATGAAATACATCGACAGACTCGGAAGACGAAAATTATTTTTAATGCAAAGTTTTCAACTGTCTGATCCACTGTCAGACGAAATTACTCTCTTAGACAGCGTATTCTATGGGTTTCCTCAGGCTACACATCACAGTCCTGTATTAAATCTCATACCTCGGTGAGGGAACAGGTTAATAAAGAGACGAATCTAGCCTTTATTGCGAGATACTGTTGTTTGTATCACATTGGCGATATCGTATGTGGTTTAGCAAGTACTCAAAGAATAGCACTGGCGCAGCATGAGCACTACGCAGTAATAGCTGCTACACTGGCCTGAGAGCGAAACAGCATCTCGCCAGGATGAACAAAAAGTCACTCTTCGCTCTGAACTGGAAGATAGACTTTCCACGGACATAGCTCCAACCACCACAAAGGCGTAAGGAACTCAGCAACAGAATTTGCGTTCGGGATATTGCGAGGTTGCACCAAAAACCTATAAGCCTCAACATTAAAATATTTATAGCATTTTATTTTTAAATTTATAGTATTTTAGTGTCGAGGCAGCCATTCACAGCACTTTATGTTGCATCTAGGCTGAAAAGATCAGCAGACGATATATGACGGCTTGAACAGTTAATCGCCTGTATTAAATCGCAACTGTGACTAAAATAAATAATCGTTTATAACTATGGTTTCAACTATTAAAATGAGCTCATACAGTATCCAAGTACGGGACATCAGGTTCCACGCTGCCTGTCATTGTATTTAGCAAACGTTCTTTTTTTTCAATTTGACGCTGCCACACGAAAGATGCTGGCACCCGCAGTGCTTGAGAATAGCCTGTAAACCAGAAATTGGCCAATTGTGCGAAATTAAATAAACTAAATACTTGTACACAAAACAACCCAGGTGGAATCATTACAGTTTGCTTCTTTAATATTTTTTGACCAAGTGGCCACTCCCAGTTATGATACTTGTTTTATACTCTCTCGGAATTTCATATCTGATTGTGCTGTAGACCTGTAAAGATACAGACAGAAAACTTCCGCCGAAAGAAGAAGTAAGGCGTGTAATTTCCCTAATAGCTTCCAGCATGGTGTGACATTCTGTAACACTGTTGGTGGTATTCTATTCGACACGTTAGAGTGAATCTGTGCGGCATCTTTGTCCTCATTCGACAGGACAAGCTATGTGGTGTTGAGTTTTACACAATCTTTCTTACCCATCAACTACACGAACGCGACTCTCCATCCTACACACAAACACACCTCTCACAGAAACCTGCTCTTAATATTGTCATGCGTTACTTGTTGCTTGCCGGCCGCGGTGGCCTAGCGGTTCTAGGCGCTTCAGTCCGGAACCATGCGGTTGCTACGGTCGCAGGTTCGAATCCTGCCTCGGGCATGGATGTGTGTGATGTCCTTAGTTAGATTTAAGTAGTTCTAAGTCTAGGGGACTGATTACCTCAAATGTTAAGTCCCATAGTGCTTAGAGCCATTTGAACCATTTTGAACTTGTTGCTTGAGGCCTGATTTTAACAAGGAAGCCATAAATCCTTCTTCCAATACGCAGTCGAGATTCATCGTCTAAGAACTTTCTTTCTTCGACATTTGCCAAAACCCAAGACCATCTGGAGCCAACGACAGTCACAAATATTTGCCGTCATTCCTTGTCTTCTAAAATGTGCTTCTAAAGTGGGCAGATATTGAGACGCCTGACGTTGTGGTACACTGTTTCAGCCCATATCAGTGCAAACTGTACTGGATGCAGATAATGCTGATCTGACGCAAAGATGCACGACATATGGGAGCTTGTGCAAATCACCTCCTACGGATTTTAAGACAACAGTGAAATCTAATGGACTGTGGGAACAGACATAAATCATAGTTAAAAAATGTGAAAGTAAGAAGTTTGAAAGAGCAGTAATAGCTTCCATCATTGGTGGACTGATGCGTTGTTTCTCATCAGTGGCATGAAAATTGAAGAAATTGGTGTTCTAAAAGGTATAGAAGTTATATTATCTTCTCATGCCGCGTACAGTTGACCTGCACAGTGATCTGGGGTAGCTACATGCCTCGAGACCCACTGGTAATCATCAGCTGGCTCAGGTATGATCTTTCTCTTCAGACATATACCACATCCACACAATGACCGCTAACGCATCCACAGCCTAATGGTTTAATTTCGTCGTGGCTGATTCCAGTGAGGCGACTGACAATGAATGCTACCTGCTGGTACACAAAGGATGAACTCTTGCCTTTGTCGAGAGCTGACACCTCATTTAGCTACCAAATGAAAATCAGTAGTATATCATACAACTACATTCGGGGAACCACATAGAATAATATGCAATTTAGTTACCACCCAGACCAGTTGAGTCTGAGATCTAACAGTCACGTGGTCAAATTCTTTATTTGTTCTTAAATACAACTAAATAACGCAATTAACCAGAGAGTATTATTGCACAAAGTGTTCCCTGTGCATTAGTCGTGTTAATTTACCATGAAACTCAAAGTATTCGTCAGTAACCATCACTGGTTCACATGGCTCTGAGCACTATGGGACTCAACAGCTGAGGTCATCAGTCCCCTAGAACTTAGAACTACTTAAACCTAACTAACCTAAGGACATCACGCACATCCATGCCCGAGGCGGGATTCGAACCTGCGACCATAGCGGTCGCGCGGTTCCAGACTGTAGCGCCTAGAACCGCTCGGTCACCCCAACCGGCTAACCATCACTGTCTTCGTCACAAAGACAACAGACTTACAGAATTTTAATCTGCCAGGAAATTTCATATCAGCCCCCACTCCGCTGCAGAGTGAAAATCTCATACTGGAAGGATACCCCAGGCTGCGGCTAATCCTATGTCTCACCAATATCCTTTCTTCCAGGAGTTCTAGTTCTGCAAGATTCACAAAAGAGCTTCTGTGAAGTTCGGAAGATAGGAGACGAGGTACGGCTGAACTGGATCTGTGAGTACGGGTCGTGAGTCGTGCTTGGGTAGCTCAGTTAGCGCCGGCACGGTAGCTCAGCGTGTTCGGTCTGGTGGTTAGTTGCCCTCTGCAATAAAAAAAACTGAGTGAATAGGTCATCGATGAACTTGAACGGGTGTCATGGGGCGTCCGCCCGAACAAATGCAACGAACAATATCGAACAAAATCATATTTTTAAAAAAATGTTGGTAGAGCATTTGCCCACGAAAGGCAAAGTTCCCGGGTTCGAGTCTCGGTCCGGCACACAGTTTTAATCTGTCAGGAAGTTTCACAACAGACTCACGCTTTCCAGACAAAGACAGTGTTGGATACTGTCGATAATTCAGAGTTTGAAAGTGAATTTACGCCACAAGTCTACCGATTAGGAGTCTTACAAGGTGTTTGCCTACAAATCGAAACTAGACGAAAAGTTCGTATAGCGGTATGTCCGAAAGCAATTCAGCCCTTCTTTGCAGTGAATCCCGCACTCTTTCAAACACACCTGGCTCAATTCTGATTGCCTCATATGTATTGCTCACACGCTCCTATAATGTCTGCATATTATCGATGGGTTGGACATACAACAATGCCTTTAAATACCTCCACAGCCATAAGTCCAAAGGACTGTTCCGGTGAGTTGGGAGGTCGTGCTGCCGCGCCTCCTCGACCAGTTCATCGCAAATGTTCAAGTGTATCTGAATTCCTAAGGAACCAAACTGCTGAGTTGATCGTTCCCTGGACTTACACACTACTTAAACTAACTTATGCTAAGAACAACACACACCCATGCCCGAGGGAGTACTCGTACCTCCGTTGGGAGGGGCAGCGCAGTCCGTGACAGGGCGCCTCAAACCTCGCGGCCACTCCGCGTGGCAGCTCATCGCCTACAAAAAGTTGCGGTGAAGTACTGTTGCACGAACCGCAGAAACTGGAGTGGCGCCAACTCGTACATGAACTATCTTTATGTAGGGATAATGTTCTCCAAGAGCGCTGGTAATTAACCGCTCAGAAATAGATGATACACAACATCTTGAACGAATAGTGATAGAACATTCATACTCGTAGGACATGTACATTAGTATGTTATGCAGAAATGATTAGCTTTCCAGTCACCTCGGTGCAGCATGAGTCTTGTTGCCCAGTAGGCACAATGTCCACCATGGGCCCTGATAATGTGCTCCATGCGTGACAGCATCAACACATATAAGGCGCGAATGGCCTCCTGTGGTACTGAGGAACGGCCATGCATGCTCCATTTCTGTGGTTACAAAGTTCATCTGTGGTGGTCAGCATTGGGTACAGCGCTGCACCCGTCGTTCACCACGTCCCACAGATTTCCGATTGGCGACAACTCTGGTGATGTGGTGGGCGAGGGCAGAAGGCTGACAACCGGTGACACCACGAGGACACGTGTTCGTGCAGCAGCATGTGGTCGTCCATTGTCTTGTTGAAAAATTGTGTCTGGGGTGTTGTGCAGGAAGGATATGGCTACGGGGAGCGGGGTATCATTCACACTAACCACACTGGTCACAGTACCCTGGACAAGCACCAACTGTGATTTACGGTTGTACACAGTAGCACCCCAGCTGTTGCTGTATTAGCCGGCCGAAGTGACCGTGCGGTTCTAGGTGCTGCAGTCTGGAACCGCGAGACCGTTACGGTCGCAGGTTCGAATCCTGCCACGGGCATGGATGTGTGTGATGTCCTTAGGTTAGTTAGGTTTAACTAGTTCTAAGTTCTAGGTGACTAATGACCTCAGCAGTTGAGTCCCATAGTGCTCAGAGCCATTTGAATCATTTTTTGTTGCTGTATGTCCTATGCGAATGCAGTAACTGTGATGCGGCTCCCCCTGTCTGCGGCGAACCAAAATGCGGCCATCGTTTTAAAACAAACAGAACCTGAATGCGTCCGAAAACACTATCTGATGTCTTTCGTGTCCCCAGTGACGTGGTTCCATACGCCACTGGCGTCCATCATGTTTCCCCACATTCGTCAGAGGTGGGCGGGGGAAGTGAACGACGCAAACGCAACCCATGCCGTAATAAACGGCAGCGGACTGTCACTCCCTGATAGTGTACGATCTGTTACACTGCTCTACTGTTGCGCCCGAGCCGAAGAGGTCGCAGATCTGTTCTGCAACGCCATTAGGATGAGGTGACGATCTTAACGGGAGGCAGTCTCGGAGTGTGACCTGGCCCATCTCGTCGTGTTCTACGGCCTTCCGTGAACCATTCTGCACACACCCGCTGCACTGCCGAGGGTCCAGACGAGCAGCAGTTTCCCGGATGGCCGCATCACATTCTCTCATGCCAGTAATGCGCCCTTTTTCAAAGTCACTGATCTGACGTCACAGCTCGCGCACACGTCTGCGAGGCATCCTGCACGTGTGCCCAAGTCACACGGGTCCATTACCTTCGGTTTATGGCGACAACGAGAGCGGCAGGCATATTTTACCGGTGGGTGGCGCTGCACTGCGATATCTGTGTTGACTCTGAACCGTCTGGCCGACATGTTCAAGTGTTAATCATTTGTACAGAACACACTAACGTACATGTCCTGAAAATATGAACGTCCTATCTCCACCCCCACCCTCTTTTTTTGTTTTTTTTTCTGAGCATGAGTGTGTATTTCGTAAAATGACTCTATGTGCCTTAGCGACAGTTCCATACCCACACACTGACACTGAAGCTATGTTGATGCCTCACCTCCATGATTGTATTGCGATAATTTCTTATGTCAACTCTTGTGAATCCTGCCTACACTGCCGAATACTACACTTTTCTCATCACAAGTAAAACTGCCGATACCTCAACATGTACCGTTTTTCGAAAGTATGATTATAAAAAGAACACTCCATCTACGGGCCAGTAGTGGCCCATCGGGGCCATCCGACCGCCGTGTCATCCTCCGAGGAGGATGCGGATAGGAGGAGCGTGGGGGTCAGCTTACCGCTCTCCCGGTCGTTATGATGGTATTCCTGAGCGAAGACGGTACTATTCGGTCGAGTAGCTGCTCACTTGGCATCACGAGGCTGAGAGCACCCCGAAAAATGGCAACAGAGCATCGAGGCCTGGTCGGTCATCCAGCCAAGTGACGGCCACGCCCGACAGCGCTTAACTTCAGTGATCTCACGGGAACCGGTGCAGCTACTGCGGCAAGGCCGTTGCCTGAAAGTATGATTATGGGAACTCTTATTTTACCTTTGACCAGTTCTACCTCCTGTAGGAATGTGTTGTAAACTTTCTTCTTTAACGGCCTGTATAATCACGTGTTTGCTATTTTGATTTATGTGGTTCTTTACTATCCACTTTTCCATCATGTAAACTGTTCCTGATTCTAAAAAATAGTTTATAGTTAGTTTACCCACAGTAATATGGCACAGAGTAGCCATAAAAACCGGCTGATAGGACAGATTGGTCATAATATAAATTGAAACCCAACTTGTAACCGCCATAAAATTTGGCATCCAGCGTAGAACCTGCTAAGGTAATATGACACATAGCGATCTGCATAAGAACCGTACTTTGACAACGACGGCAAAACGGTTCAAATTGCTCTGAGCACTATGGGACTTAACATCTGAGGTCATCAGTCCCCTAGAACTTAGAACTACTTAAACCTAACTAACCTAAGGACATCACACACATCCATGCCCGAGGCAGGATTCGAACCTGCGACAGTAGCAGTCACGCAGTCCAACAACGGCAAATGAAAATATTATCCACGTCCAAATTTATAGCAGAAAGGTAGAATATGTAGGACACTTTGTCAACAATGAGAGGAATAATGACGAGCCATATTGATTGCTGTTAGAAATTGAAAGTTTGTTAGCAATACAAAATGTTCCGTGGGAGACTTTAATCAGGTGTCTCTTAGCCATAAGCGTAACAACGACTGATATTAAGGTTGCTGAGGCGGTATAATTTTTCCATCCTTATACAGATCTGTTATTTTTACTGTCTCAAAGGAGAACTTATGGATAGGGATCATGTTGACGGTGACAATAGCTGCGGACGCAGACACATTACTCACATTTAATGCCGCTGCATCAATCGCGTACTTAAACCTGAACATAGCGGTGCACTGTTTGCTCTAAAACGTTCATATTTCATCGGCACGGCCGTAATAGCTGTTCACGTTTTATGTGACTCTCGGCTCATAGTCGGCCATTTTGCTGTAGAGATAGCACTCTGCAGCCGCTATTACTGGAACGGGTATTCCCGCCCATATGTCAGGCACGTGTTACCCCTTAAAATTCACTCCATACGACGATATCATATTATGGGGAAAAAAGTTCCGTTATTATCATGAATGAGTTTGCTAACAAAAACTCGTAACTATATGATATCTACTTCAACTCTTTGGCGAGAAACGAAGATCATGACTAAAAAAAAAAAAAAAAACAAAAACACAACTCTTCTGCGGTAAAATATCGGAAATGCTTTTACAGTCTTTGGTGTGGGTTCCTCACACAAAAGCAAGGAAAAAGCTCAAAAAGTTCTATCGTTTTTCAGATATTAATGAAAGTTTAATTTTCGAGCTTTCATTTTAAAGTGTCAGTTCGTAACATATACTCAAAATGCTCTTTGTTAGGTGATGGTGTCGTATTATCGATACAAGTCAACTGCCCTGACGCACTCCTGTACTATCAACGAAGACTTGGTCCTGTTGAGAATCGTATTTTCACCAAGTCATTTGTACATAATCCAGATTATTCTATTTTGGTAGACTTACGTTTACGGTAGTAGTGACTTACTTGATTGGTTCTCCATTGAAACAAGACACGGTATTCACTCAGTGAACTATGAGGCGTAAGTTTTATATACGGACGCGCCAATAGACACGGGCGCGACACTGCACAGCTATACCAAATGTGTTTCCAGACAGACGCCAGCCAAGTTATGCAGTGTGCTCTGCTGCTGATCGTACATTTAGCGAGACAGGATCCTTAGCACCTGAATTCACTCGCTTGGCTGACCAGGAAGAATGCATTTCTGCAGTCTGTCGAAGAAATTCAACAATAAGCACACGACGCGTCGCCATATTGCATAGTACGCACAGTGGGTGCTACACGACGCCGTCAGTGCGTCCGTATCTTCTGCGTGCTGAAGGTCTTTCGTTTTCCAAACGCCGGCACCTAGAGATGCTTTGTTGCGCAAAGTGCAAATTCGGAAGTCATGTTGCTTACACATGGCGTAGCCTTTGAAAGTGATGAAATAACAAATTTTCTCCGCCAATACTTATGACTGGTTGAAATTGTTCACGGAATAGTGCAAGCGGAAAACACTCGCAACAGTTGAAGACCTGTTCGTGGGTTATAGTTGTAGGTGACTGGCAGGTCCACATCTCTTCCCTTCATGACAGGAACTACGAATCCAAAATGAATTTTCACTCTGCAGCGGATTGTGCGCTGATTTGAAACTTCCTGGCGGATTAAAGCTGTGGGCCTGATCGAGACTCGAACCTGTCACAGGAGAATTTCTGGGAAGTTTTGAAAGTGATAGAAGAGATACTGGTAGAGGTGGAGCTCGAGAGTCGTGATTCGGTATGTCAGTCGATATGTACTCGCATCGGAGGTTCTTATATCAAATTTATAACGATGCAGAGAACGTTATTATGGCCCTTGCGCAAATTACACATGAAGAGTTGAGAATTTTTCTTTTACGTTTAGATAGACCACTTGCAGGTGAAAGGCAAAAGTGCCAGGTTCCAGTCCTGATCGGCACACAGTTTTTATCCGCCTGGAAGATTCGTAGGCTACTAGTCCCGTTATGTTGGACAAAAAATCACCCTAACTTGAGAATTAAAAAAAAAAGCTGAAAACTGGCAGAAACGGTCAGTATGACGTCCAGATCAAAGTCGGAAAAGCCCCCAAAATCAGCTTCGGAGAAAATCCCACTAACTTGGAATTTTCGAATTTGGTTGGCTTCATTTTCGCCCCAAATTCTCATCTAATTAGAAGGAGAAGCGTCGTCTGTTCCACAGGGTAAGGTCCTAAGATTATGAACGATGCGCAATACACGGAAAAAAGGCAAATGAAACGGAAGAACAGATGAGAATCACCCAGACAGCGCCAAGAGTTATTCTCTCCCAACTTTACGACTGTTCCACCTATCCAGCGTTAGAACAAATCTCATCTGGAAATGAGGAACTCATCCCGCCCACTCTTCACTGCTTTCTGAAAGTTGTTCCTCAAACCCGAAAACCATTCGAAGAAGGCACCTCTACCTAAAGAAAAGCCACAACAATCGCCCATTCGGTAGTTACTGCTGCCCGCCATCATTCGTTCATTTCTCCATTGCAGTTTCCAATTGGAATAACTCTTCATAGACGCTATGGCTCGAAGCTCTTGTCTGTTAATATTGTCAAGGCTTGGTGTATGCGTGAAGTATTCTGAAACAACACATTCTGGGGCCTTCATTGCACAGCACAGTCAACATAAAGTGAAAGAGGATGCGTTTGACAATGCAGATGATGTCGTGAGGACACTGGATAGCCACAGTACCTTTGTGTGAGGTACAAGATGTCCCACCCCTCCAGAAGCTGTTGAAGCAAGTGATCCGGTCCCAAGAAGCAACAAGCCACGTCCGATAGCACAGTTGGCGTCTTTAGATTCACTCGGTCTGGTACGTTACCCTACGAAAACGCCAGACTCGAGACAGCACACATTGTTGCCCAAAACGTCAGGGACCCAGTTCCAGAACCTTCATCAGCTAAACAAGCTCGTCTCACTGACACTGTGTAGATATGGAGGTACCATCTCCAAGAAACACTAGGACATGGCTGGAATGGACACGCGGACATGGTACTGCTACTCGCGTCAACATGTATTCGAAAAGTCTGAAGTTCATCCATTGTCGTCCGTCAGTCTAGCGCCTCCGAACCCTACGAGTGTTTGTCAGCCGCACCAGATCGGATTAAAGGAAGACATCGAAGCAGTTGAGGGTCGGGATGCTAGATTTGCTTGCGACAGGTTCGAACAACCAGGAGGCGCATTTGAGGGCTGCAGAACGATTCAACTGCTGCCGACGTAGATTTAGCTTAAGGTGCACGAAGATAAGATTAAAGAAATTAGGGCTAGTACGGCTGCTTATTGACAGTCGCATTTCTTTCGTTTTATTTGCAAGTGGAACAGAAAATGGAATGACTAGTTATGGTGCAGCGTTCCCTCCATCACGCACCATACGGTAGCTTACGGAGTATGTGTGTAGCTGTACATGTGCGACTATAAACACCCGTCTCCTTTCCGCCGTCGAGATGTGCAGAGATCGTCATGCATGATGTCGTTCAGTCAACCCATCTATTCGAAAACAATGGACGTTGTTGTTGCAGGTGGAGAAGACAGCTCACTGTCATGTGTTGTTTCGTATGTCGGTGGGTCCCACAAGCACATGTAGTTCATGGGAGCAGATGGGGCTATAATGGCAGGGAGCGGATTGGAAGAATTCCTGGGAGACTGTGTACGCAAGGAAAAGAATGACTCACATAGTGACCTGCCATGCTTGCACTCCAGCTAACCTCACACATTACCTGACACAGCCGTTGCTGGCGATCTTGATCATTAAGGCTCTGGGAGAAGTCGAATACTGTCTCAGGGGTAGTTTGAAACGAACACATTTGGACCTTCTCTGGGGAGAGATTCCTTTTGACGACTTTCTTTCGTCACAGTTCATCGCCCACAATGCAGATTTCTCGTACACGAAACTAAGACACCATACGTCATCTGGACGGTGCACTGCAAAACTTTGGATGCGATACTTCGAAATGGTACGCAAAATGGGACTGTTTGTCAGAGCCAAACGTTTGCGAGACTGGGCCGATCACATGTTCTGCGTCCTAGGTATGATTCCATTTATTTAACTCTGCGTGCCCCTTCAGCTAAACAAAATATGCTCTCACCTACCTACAACAAAATTTTGCAGCTTGAAGGCATTATGACTTTTGTAAAGCAGTCCGTCACAACATCTGATACGGCCGCACTTCACTAACATCCGCAGCGGCTAAACAGCGTTCTTATCCAGTTGATCGCGATTTGAGGAAGGCATTACCTTCATTAATTTCATCCAATACAAAAGCTGACTCCGGGATCTCTAGCTGCTTTGCATCATTACGTTTACTTCAAGTATGAATGGGAAATGACGTTCTGGAAAAAGAATGGGGATTAGGCGTGCATGCTGATTTGCTTAGACCAATTCCGACTGAAGACGAACCATCACCGGACCAAGTACTTCACATTACAAGCTCCAGTGGGAAACCCGGTTGCGAAAACAAGAACACATGCAGGACAAGGGGCTTAAGTTGTGCAAGTGTGTACAGCTACTGCACTGGCCGCGGGTGGACAAATCGGATGGATTTCGCAGACTCTGACATCGATGACGACGTCGAAACTTTGGCCCACCTCTTACATAAATAAGGTAAATAACCACAAAATTTGAAAAGTCCTGTCCATTGTTTGTACTAACTTGTTATAAAAGAAATTCTAATTCTAGTTTTTTTTTTGGTTCAGACGACGTCTTCGTGTCATTTATTTTTGGCCAGAGAGTAAGCATAGCTTCGGTGAACCATTCAACCTTACAACAACTCTGCCCACTTTCATAAAAAAGAATCCATTCCTGTTTCCCGTCTCGTATAAATCATTTAAATTGCATATTTTTTATTCTATACTCCAGCATTACTTGTAATTTAAAAAATGACAACAACGTATGATCAAAATCCGCAAAATTGTAGGTCATTTTTTTTAAAATGCTAGCTGAGCTCAAAAAGCCAACAGCATTGCCACACGTCCGACTCTGCCGAGTGCTGTTAGCAAGCGGGGTGCACTCAGTTCTTATGAGGCCAGTTGAGGAGCTGCTTGACTGAGAAGTAGCGGCACCGGTCACGAAAACTGACAACGGCCGGGAGAGCGCCGTGTTGACCACATGGCCCGCCCCTCTGTATCCGCATCCGGTGACGCCTATGGGATGAGGATAACATGGCGGCCGGTCGGTGCTGTTGTGTCTTCAAAGAATGTTCGGACGATGTTTTTTTTATTAAATTTTTTTTATTTCTTTTAGTTGAGTTACAACGAATACTATTCTTGTTTGAAAAGCGGAATTGGACTACTAGTAAATAATGTTACCGTTTTAGACGGCAGCAATGCATAAACTCGTTAGTTTGGCACAAAAATGAACAGAGTTGGACTCTTGGCTCAGTTACAATGGCTCAAACACGAAAATTCCAAAATGGCGGCAGTCTCTTCAAGATGGTGGAGTTCCCCAAAGTGAATGTTTTTGGGACTTTTGGGATGTTGTTGATCTGGGCATTGTTCTGATCGTTTCTGCCAGGTTTCAGCTTGTTTAAAATGTCCGGCTTAATGGCTAATATGAATGGATTATACGAATATTTTTTGCCCTTCCCCCTTACGTATCTGTCTTGTAGAGACCGAGCAGATCAAATCAGGGGCACAATAGTTCGCACAGGGCCCTAAAAGCAGTCGTTGTACCCATAGTTCGTCCGCTAATGAACATGGTACAATAAAAAGTACTGATTGTCTCAAACTTGACTGTAAATCGCAATGTGTATTTGTAGATCTAGATCCTACACAGAAAATACCAGATAACAGGACGCTGTTGTTGCTAATTGACCGGTGTGAATGAGCTGGAACGCCATCGTATAGTAGCCAAGTAGTAGTGATTCTTCCCGCGTGAGAGCCACAGTGTCCGAAACGACGTTCACACGTACATCGGACAGAAGCGAGCTGAACGGACGGTTTTCCACGAGAGGACAAGGACTGAGTGAGACCAAAAATCTCACCGCCGCCGTTGCTGGGAACAGCCCCGTCTGCCGGTGGCGATCGACGCCTCGACGTCCACTGGTATTTAACGTTGCGTCCTTCTTTGGGATCAGCAAACAACGCTACACCTCGCCTATAGAGTGATTACCTCAACATGGTGGAGACACAAATTTAAGGAAACGATCAATTTATCACCTCTTCAACAACACGGAAACGCTATGAAAACTAAGACTGGCTAATGGACCTCCACGAGAATAGTTCGTTTGGCTTGGGAGCACTAAAAATCAGTATTTCGTCGATTTCTGAAGTTTTATATATATATATATATATATATATATATATATATATATATATATATATATATATATATATATATATACACTAACTAAGACTCGAGAAAAAACGGTGTAAGGTGATACGCGATCTATTAGAACACTACAGGTCTACGAAGCAACATCGTGACACACTTGTAACCTATTGATATTAACCACATGACTTGGCAAAATTCTGAATCCTCTTATAAATATACGCAAACGAAACAGCGACCTCCTTCTTGCGAGGAAATTTTCTTACCCTCATTAAATATGACTTCACATTTAGAAACGCTGGACACGAAATCAAGTAACTCCTTTTCTCCTTTCAGAACCAGAACCACCAGACATGTATTGAAACCACCCCACAATTTTTGGCTTATAGTTTCTAACACTGAGAACGAAAGTCAGATGAAATGTTTCATACACTATGTGATCAAAAGTATCCGGACACCTGGCTGAAAATGACGTACAAGTTAGTAGCGCCCTCCATCGATAGTGCTGGAATTCAATATGGTGTTGGCTCACCATTAGCATTGCTGACAGCTTCCACTCTCGCAGGCATACGTTCAATCAGGTGCACTGAGGAGAGGCCTGGCACGAAGTGGGCGTTCCAAAACGTCCCAAAGGTTCTCTACAGGATTCAGGTCAGGACTCCGTGTAGGCCAGTCAATTACATGGATGTTATTCACATGTAACCACTCCGCCACAGGCTGCGAATTATGAACAGGTGCTTGATCGTGTTAAAAGATGCAATCGCCATCCCTGAATTGTTCTCCAACAGCGGGAAGCATGAAGGAGCTTAAAACATTAATGTAGGCGTGTGTTGTGATAGTGCCACGCAAAACAACAAGGGGTGCAAGCCCCTCCATGAAAAACACCACCACACGATAACACCGCCTCCTCTGAATTTTACTGTTGGCACTGCTCACGCTGGCCGATGACGTTCACCAGGTATTCGCCATACCCACACCCTGCCATCGGATTTCCACACTGGATACCGTGATTCGTCACTCCACACAACGTTTTTCCACTGTTCAATCGTCCGATGTTTACGCTCCTTACACCAAGCGAGGCGTCGTTTGGCGTTTACCGGCGTGATTGGCTTATGAGCAGCCGCTCGACAATGAAATCCAAGTTTTCTCACCTCCCGCCTGACTGTCACAGTACTTGCAGTGGATCCTGATGCAGTTTGGAATTCTTGTGTCATGGTCTGGATAGACGTCTGCCTATTACACATTATGACCCTCTTCAACTGTCGGCGGTCTCTGTCAGTCAACAGACGAGGTCTGCCTGTACGCTTTTGTGCTGTACGTGTCCCTTCACGTTTCCACATCATTATCTCATTGGGAACAGTGGACCTAAGGATGTTTAGGAGTGTAGAAATCTCGCGTACAGATATATATGACACAAGTGACACCCAATCACCTGACCACGTTCAAAGTCCGTGAGTTCTGCAGAGTGTCCCATTCTGCTCTCTCACGATGTCTAATGCCACTGAGGTCGCTGATATGGAGTACCGGGCAGTAGGTGGCAGGAAAACGTACCTAATATGACGGACGTATGTTTTTAGGAGTGTCCGGATACTTTGATGACAGTGTAAATTGATATCCATAACATGCTTACACCGTTTCACTCTAACATTCAAGTTCACATGACAATAACGCCAGAGACAGGGAGATGTACGTAGGGTCTTCAGAACGTAAGTTACACATTTTGCAACAAGAGAGACAGATTGTCAGAAGACAGAGCAGATTCCTAGTTTTCTCCAGAGGCAGTTCTGCTGAGACACACATTACAGTTTCGTCACTGTGTTCGACTGAGATGTCACGGCAACTGAGAACGCACTCCAAAGATGAAATGTGAGGGACAGTACGATCCTTGTGGACGAAACGTCTAAACGGCTCACAGATTCGCCGTGAAATTCTGGCACTGTATACGCCAAATCCAGTGTCACATGCAGCCGCGGTGAAATTGTGGCAGCAATGTGACCAAGGCCACACAGACGTACGTGATTTTGATCGGGAAGTACAGATTTTGCGCCACGCGGTTTGTCTTTTTTGCAAGCTGAAAGACTTTCTAGGGGCCGGGCTCGGTGGCCGAGCAGTTCTAGGCGCTACAGTCTGGAACCGCGCGACCGCTCAGGTCGCAGGTTCGAATCCTGCCTCGGGCATGGATGTGTGTTAAGTTAGTTAGGCTTAAGTAGTTGTAAATTCTAGGGGACTGATGACCTCAGAAGTTAAGTCCCATAGCGCTCAGAGCCATTTTGAACTATCTAGGGAGTAGGAGATTTTCTAACGATGAAAAAGTTCACACAGCCGTTATCAGTTGATTCATTGACGAAGCAGTGGATTTGCATTGTCGAAGATTGACTCGCTGACTATGTTGAAATATACAGGGTGAGAATTATTGAACTATATGAAAGAAAAACGTAACTATATGAAAGAAAAACGTAAATTAGTTACAAACTGCAGCGCTTAAACATGTAAACGTCACTACAGATATTCGGATTTATTTTATGACGTCATTGGCGATGGTATTGTGCAGACGAATAGCGAAATTCTGCATGACCCAAAAATGTGTGTCTGAATTCCTAAGCGACCAAACTGCCGAGGTCATCGGTCTCTAGACTTACACAACTTCTTAAACTAACTTATGCTAAGAACAATACACACAACCATACCCGAGAAGGGACTCGAACCTCTGTCGGGAGGGGCCGCGCAATCAGTGACATGACGCTTCTAACCGCGCGGCCACTCCGAGCGGCCTGCATGGCCAGCTGAAGTGCCTGAACATCGATGCTGTCGATGACCTACTGAATGGCTGTTTTCAGCTCAGCAATGGTGTTAGGGCTATCTCTGTACACCTTGTTTTTAATAGAGGCACAGAAAAAGAAGACGCATGTGTTCAGATCCGGGTAATAAGATGGCCAATGAGGTCAATGGCAGGTGCATCTGCGTACCCCAGAGCCAAAATGCAGTCCCCAGAGTGCTCCTCCAGGACATCAAACACTCTCCTGCGTCGATGGGGTCGAGCACCGTCTTGAATGTGCCACATCGTGTCGAAATCAGGATCACTACGGATAAAGGGGATGAAATCAGCTTCCAAAACCTTCATGTACCATTCGGTAGTCACTGCCATCAAAGAAAATCGCAGCGGTTATTCCGTGACTGGACATTGTACACCAGATAGTAACCAGCTGAGGCTGAAGAGACATCTCGATCGCGAAATGCGGATTCTCAGTCCACCAAATGCGCCAATTTTGCTTACTGACGAACCCTTCCAAATGAAAGTGGACTTCGTCGCTAAACCAAACCACATTCACATCAAAGTCCTGTTCGTCAATTCTATGGACAACAGTGTTGGCGAAGCACAACCGCTGTTCCATGGCCTGGGCCTTGATGGCTGATGGGTTTGAATTTTGTATGGGAAGAGAAACAGGTCTTCAACAACAATTTGTCACACTGCCTCCCCTTTGATTCCCACCTGTTCAGCAGCTCGTCTGACCGATTTCCTGGTGCTGCTTTCAAAGCGCGTGTCTTCTCCACGTTTTCAAGCGTTTTCACCATTTTTGGACGACCGACATTGCCAACACTACCATCACGAACACTACCCGTTCACTCAAACTTGTGAATCAAATTCTTGATTGTTACCACTCTTGGTCCGGTTGTCTTCAGCTTCAACTCGATCGCAAACTTCCTTTGAGCCACATCTGGGCTGTTATTGCTCGTATAGTGGGCCTCCACAAGCGCTATACGCTCAGGCACGCTGTACCATGACGTTTTCAGATGCAAATGGCCGATAACAACAAGTTGCGTGCGCATGCGCCTACTAATTCCCATCATGCCCTGCTCTATCAACCGTGCAGTTTGAGCGTCCTAACGCAAATCGTTCAGAAGTTATGACAATTTTATTGCATATGCACTCATGCTCATAAATTAAGGATAATTGCAGAATGTGGTGCCACACAACGTGGCACTACACAAAACTGGCGCTACCAGCATAGGCACATAGGGAACACACACAACACAGATCTGTAAGTCCACTGTAAGTCGACGGTATTGGTGATAAGTTGAGAAAATCGTCCCGAAACACATGTGCTACAAAACGCCACTGTTCCCTGCGCATGTACCCCGACGTCAATACGGGATATGATCACCATGCACACGTATACAGGCCGCACAACGGGTTGACATACTCTGGATCAGGTGGTCGAGCAGCTGCTGGGGTATAGCCTCCCATTCTTGCACCAGTGCCTGTCGGAGCTCCTGAAGTGTCCTAGGGGTTTGAAGACGTGCAGTGATACGTCGACCGAGAGCATCCCAGACGCGCTGAAACGGCTGTTTCAAGGTACTCCTCCACGATGGCAGCTCGGCGGGGCCGTGCGTTATCATCCGTCAGGAGGAAGACGGGACCCACTGCACCCGTGAAAAGGCGGACATACTAGTGCAAAATGACGCCCCGATACACCTGACCTGTTGCAGTTCCTCTGTCAAAGACATGCAGGGGTGTACGTGCACCAATCATAACCCCACCCCACACCATCAAACCACGACCTCCATACAGGTCCCTTTCAAGGACATTAAGGGATCGGTATCTGGTTCCTGGTTCACTCCAGATGAAAACCCGGCTAGAATCACAGTTCAGACTATTCCTGGTCTCGTCTGTGAACATAACCTGGGACCACTGTTCCAATGACCATGTACTGTGTTCTTGACACCAGGCTTTACGGGCTCTCCTGTGACCAGGGGTTAGTGGAATGCACCTTGCAGGTATCCGGGCCAATAAACCGTGTCTGTTCAGTCGTCTGTAGACTGTGTGTCTGGAGACAACTTTTCCAGTGGCAGCGGTAAGGTCCCTAGTAAGGCTACCTGCAGTATTCCGTGGCCGTCTGCGGGCACTCATGGTGGTATTGTACACTGTAGACGTCCCGTACTGCAGCGCCTGGACACGTTTCCTGTCTGCTGGAATCGTTGCCATAATCTTGAGATCACACTTTGTGGCACACGGAGGCCCCGTGCCACGACCTACTGTGTTAGACCAGCCTCCAGTCGCCCTAGTGTTCTACCTCTCATAACGTCATCAATACGTGTTGTTTCAGCCATTTTCAACACACAGTAACCATTAGCACTTCTGAAAACGTCTGCACACTCACTCGTTGTACCGTACTCTGGCGTGCACCAACACAGCTCTGCGTATGTGGACTGCTGCCAGCGCCACCGTGCGACGATAGTACGTCAAATGCGCCGAATGGTGATACCCCGAGGTGATCTAAAGCCGCGAACCGCCCACCAGAGCGTTGTTTAACCACGTATCAGCATTATCCTTGATTTACGAGCATGAGTATAGTTAAGTAATTTTCACCCTGTAGTATCACGTATTTGCGTCTGACGTGTGCTGCAGCATTCAATTAAAAAGTTACTTGACCTGGCATTACAACATTGCAACTTAATTTTTGAAGTGCTCTCGTATTATTACAACTGAAGTTTTCATTGCGGGAATATGAATGATAAAGAAAAAGAGCGTACGTTACTGGTTCATTATCTTATGCTGGATGGATTGCCGCAGCGCTTTCGGCTACATTGAGTCAATATATGACGATAAGAGGCAGTCATCGCGCCATAAATATTCGTGAAAAGTCTCATTACGGAAAGACTGCGTAGTTACAAATGGCGGTCATATATTCGGCAAGGCTGGCGTCACACAATGCTGCTTCAGAACTTCTCAGATCGTTAACAAGAAATGTTCCAGTCATTCTTCACAAGGAGGCAATTAATTTTCGCGTAAACCGCGCACGCGCCTCCCGTCCCTGATGTGTGGTCCGTGATGGTATATGATGGCGGCGTCATTCGTCTTTCGTGCATCGAATAAAACTGTAAAGGATCGGCGTGGCGGGAAAAGTACCCGAACTGGAAAAGTACTTAGCGCTTGACGCATTGTTTCCCCGAGCGCAGGAAAGCGCGGTTGCAGCTTCTGGCAAGGTTTCAAGAAAGCTAATGCTTCGAGTCTTACGACCGCAGCGCGTACGTTCGAGACAGTCTTGCCAAGAGTTTCGCGTTTGGACGGACGAAGTTCTTCGGTTACTACGTCTTTTGCTGTACACTGTACGTACGTAACAATCGCTTAATTGCTACTCTTCTGATTTTCCTTGCCGAATGCTACTAGCATTACACACGCAACATCGAAACAATAACCAAAATACCTACACGACGTTTGAAGTAGAAATACCACATATTTAAAGAATATCATTTGATAACTTCGCATCTGCTCATTCCTTACTATCGAATGCGGCAGTATTGCGGGAACTACTCAGTTTAGACATAAAGATTCTTATAAAAACTGCTGACAATATTTGGTGATGTAAGCCAGTATCTGCAATTACAATATCAAAAACAAGTATTATTTCATGATAAATGGCTCTGAGCACTATGGGACTTAACATCTGAGGTCATCAGTCCCCTAGAACTTAGAACTACTTAAACCTAACTAACCTAAGGACATCACACACATCCATGCCCGAGGCAGGACTCGAACCTGCGACCGTATCGGTCGCGCGGTTCCAGACAGAATCGCCTAGAACCGCTCGGCCACACCGGCCGGCTATTTCATGATACGCTCATTTTATTATAGGTCGATACGCGTTTTGGGGCTCATCTTTTCGTCAGGTGACCATTTAAAAAATGTATTACATTATTATACTAAAGTTAACCTAAATTCTGCAACGTTAGTGATTCGGCACCGCCCACTGTTTTTGCTGCATTGTGACGATAACTGAACAGCGATTCTGTGAAGTGTGAATCCAGTAAATTCAAGTGCTGAAATCAAAACAGTATGCGTTAAACTCTGCCATGCCAGGTAGAAACACTGGATCTGTGTACCATAATACCAACAGTGGGTCGTAATCCATCGCTAATGTCGCAGACGTTAGGTTAATGTCGAGTGATTGCCTGACGATGTGCCGATACGCTTCATGGTATGTTTGAATTACAGGTAACATGCATCTAGCGTGAAACAGTTGAGTGATTAGTGTGTAAACTGTAAAAAAAGAAAGCTTTAGTCGACGAACGAATCACAAACAACGTAAATGGTGTTAATTCATATACCTATAGTAGACGCCGTTCCACCAGAATAATTTATATCCATGGAAGTTCCAGCGATGACAAAAGCATTTCTCCTAACATTCATGATGTTCGATACGGGCGAAGTAGCCTTAGATTTCAAGAAGAACGTGACAGTACCAGTTTCAAAGAAGCCAGATGCTAACAAATGAGAATATTACTGAACCATAAGTTTAATAAATCATGGTTGCAAAATACCGACACGAATTATTTACAGACGGATGGACGAACTGTTAGGATTTGACTATGTGGAAGATCACTTCGTGTGCAGAAGTATTGTTGAAAAATAGAACGCACTACTGGCCCTGCGTCTTATCTTAGAAGAAAGGCGAAATTATTTAATAAGTCAAGTGAAACCAATTTTTTCTCGAAATGATATGGGAGGAGTCGGTTAGCAGTATATGTGTTCATTATCAGTGTTAGCACTGATGAACATGTTACTTTTAGTCTTACTCTAGCAACTACTCTTAAAAACTATTTTTTTTACAGGCTAACTGTTTATGAACAGATATTCGTCCATGGAATAGGAGGAGTTATCTAGGAGGAATGATTTCAGACTAGACGTAAAACTTGTTTTGATGTCAGTTAGAAATTTCTCTTCACTGAGCAAACTATCAAAAATTTTTGTATTTTCATAATGAAGTCTTTTCTGAGCCCATTACAGCTTTAATAAAGGGTAGTAGATGTCATTTTTTTCCTCGAATGCTGTAGGTATGGACATCGCTATTCTTCAGAAATTCGTTTACGAATATTTGTATTCTGATGGTGCACTTAAAACACACAAATCTTTGAAGACTGATAGTAAACACCACATATTATTCTTACTGCTCGCCGTTATGCAATCAATATTTTATTTCTGAGAGATGAGTTACCGCAGAAAATCATTTCATAAAAAAACTGCAGAACATTTCAAGAGGGTGATTGGTTGGTTTCCAGGACCAGCAGTTATACGAATAACAAAAGAGGCTGAACTTAATTACTTCACAAGCTGAGTGATATGCTTCATCCAGTCAAGTTTTCGTCAATACGGTGTACCTAAAAATTTGGATCATGCTATCCTATTTACTGACTTCTCTTCATGTGCTACACCAGGTGTCGGCATGACTCGGTTTGGTGTATACGACTGAATATAGTGTTTTTCCTCAACAGTTACGGAGACTATTTTCTGGAAACTACTTTATAATTCTTTGAACAAAATCATTAGCAATCTCTTTTGTTGCTCTCCCTCTAATGTAATTTATTAGGACGCAAGTATCGCTTGCAAAAAGTACAATTCTGCCTGTTGAATATTAAGTGAAATATCAATCACATACAGGGTGTCCATTTTAATTGAAGATGTTGAAATACCTCTGAAACTAATATCGGATCAAAACAAGTTATAATTTAAATTTATTTGTCCCGGAGGGGGACATCCAACGATACCATACTCGTCCGCCCACCCTATCACCCCCCCCCCCCCTCACCCCCACTCAGCTCACACCGTGCGTGAGTGGTGGAGGGAAATTTTAAAATCTTCACTGGTTACGTACGGTTCGTCTGAAGCATTTTCTTCGTTTCGCTACAGATGGCGCTGTAATCGGGGGAATAGAAATGGGTCCACAATCGTGATTTATAACATGGTATTCAATGGCCCTTGAATATCCAGTGACACGTGGGACCCAACCTCCACGCTGCGAGGTTAGGACAGGCAGTATTTCGTAACTTCTAATTGGAAACGCCGTTCGCGACGTTGTATTAGTGCGACATATCGAACGGGGGCTGTCCGACGCGCCACTGTGGCCGTGTAGGGAATTACGACGTATCGTAACGGGCGGTACACTACGATCGGAACTCACGTATCGTTGAGACGTGGAGCAGATGGCGGCTCTAGACGTTACAGTACGTACGCAGTGCGTATTGCCTCCAGACCGACCCCTCATTTGGAGAACAGACAAGCAAGAGGACGATGAATGTTGCAACCACAGAAGAAAATTCTGAAATTATCCGTATTTACGGGGAATGTAGGAGAAACGTTGAGGTTGTTATTGCCTTGCATGCCGAGCGTTTTCCAAAGAAACCTCGCTCTCGTTCGTTCTTCTACGCCTTTCTTTCTGATGGGAGCGTACAGAGCGGCAAAATGAAACGAAGAAACATGTTACAGGAGAAGCGAATGAAATAGCACCTCAACCCACGGATAAGTGCCCGACAATTACACCGTCATTCCGGTATGTGCATTGTTACTATTGTGTCACTACTTCATTCTCATAAGTACCACCCGTACTACTGTCACTGTATCAAGAACCTCATGGCAGCCGTTTCCATAACCACATAGTGCTTTGTAAATGGGCACGTCAACAAACGTAAACGAACTGCACCTTCTTCGCCGAGGTACTATTTTCCGATGAGTCTACTTTCACAAACCATGGTAATGTTAACCGGCATAACATGCATTACTGGAGTGCACACAATCTCCGCTGGTTACAGCAATTTGACCATCATTGTCCTTGGTCGGTTACCGTACAGTGTGGCAACGTGTGGAACAAACGCACTGGGCCGTATTTCATCGACGACACGTTGAATGGACACAAATGTCGAACATTTCTGGAGTAGGAACTACCGGTATTACTGCAACATGTTGCCCTGGACGTTCGGCAACGTATGTGGTTTCAGCATGACGGTGGCCCAGCGCATTACACAACTGAAGCACGGGAGGTATTAGACCGTGATTACACCGATCGGTGGAGCAGCAAAGGTGGCCCTATTAACTGGCCCGCTAGATCGCCGGCTTTGACCCATATAAACAGATACTCGTCTGCATTCAGCTCCTTCTTTCTTCTTGTAGACAAAGTAAAGGGCTCGTCTGGAACCAATGTACCATAGGGAACCTTAGCTAGTAGGCCTGTACTCTCCGCTACACTCCATGTCTTCCAGGCAAAATTTTTGCATCAGGGAAAGCTTCAAGGCCACCATAGTCAGCATGGTTTTCCTATACAAAAGCCAAGGTCAACCATGTACTGCTCCCAAAGACAGCACTATCATCACATGTGAACTGCATTCTTAGCCCACGAAAGGCATTTGGACCACCAATAAGCTGGTGCTTATTGAATTATCCAGCAAGGTCAATGTCTATTGCTTTAAAAGACTTGAACACAGGAACACTACGCCGCCAACGGCAACGATAACCACGGATTCTTCCTGTCGGAATATTTAAAAGATAAGGTGTACCAGTAAATGCCAACAGGCCGCCTGTACTGACATTCACGCAGATGTGTTTCTGTCCTGTGCACGGTCAATTGAAAAGCGGATTGTTAAGTGTACTGAAGTTGGCGGTATTACGTTTGAGCGCTTACTGTAATTGGAAAAGTAGAACAGCGTTAGCCTCGAGCCACTTCCACAGTGCTGCGTCCAGTAGTCCCCTGTTCTATATGTTGGAGGCATACAACGTTCCGAGTGGGGTTTCCAATTAGAAGTTACGAAATACTGGCCTGTCCTACCCTGGGGATCACCGATGTGGGGTTCCACGTGCCATTGGATTTTCAAGGGCCATCAAGTACCATGTCGCAAATTACGATAGTGTACCCATTTTTATTCCACCGATTACAGAACCATCGTTGGAAAAACGAAGAAAATGCTTCAGGCAAATCATATGCAGACTTCGTTGTAGAATCGTAATCTGCGATAAATTCCATTGAAGATTTCGAAGTTGCCCCTCGCCGCCCACGCATGGTGTTGGGTGGCGGGTCGAGTGTGGTATCGCTCGGTGTCCCCCTCCGAGATAAACAAATTGGAGTTATAACATTGTTTTGATTCGATAAGCAGTTTTCGAGATATTTCAATGTCTCCAGTTAAAATAAACACGCTGTATACTGTATAAGGAACAGGAATGGATACAAAAGTTGAAACCTTAGGGACTCCCTTTGTGATTTCTCCCCAGTCACTAGAATTTTGTACCTTTACAACATTGTCTGCATTACTCAGCACAACATTTTACACTCTGCTTGTTAAGTATGATTCAAACTAGCTGTGTGTAAACCCATTATCTCCAATAAACTTAAGTTTTCCTACGAGAGCGAGGCCGTCTACATATTCACAAGCCTTCGAAAGACAACATGAAATATCAACTAGTGATATTTTGTTATTTAAGGCTCCTAATATTTGTGAGTGACTGTATAAATAGCATTCTTGGTCGAGCAAGCCTTCTGGAATCGAGACTGTGATATTCGAAGAATATTTTATCTACTTAACTAAACACTACATTTCCCGAGTACATAACTTTTCCGAATATTTTTGAAAAAAATGGTTCAAATGGCTCTGAGCACTATGGGACTTAACTGCTGAGGTCATCAGTCCCCTAGAACTTAGAACTACTTAAACCTAACTAACCTAAGGACATCACACACATCCATGCCCGAGGCAGGATTCGAACCTGCGACCGTAGCGGTCCGCGGTTCCGGACTGTAGCGCCTAGAACCGCTCGGCCACCCGGGCCGGCGAATATTTTTGAAAAAGGTGTCAGTAAGAAAATTGAACAAGTATTTCTAGTTACCTTTCTTACAAACAGGTTTAACAATTGCATATTTTTATCTGTCTGGAAAAACTCCCTGTGTTGGTGATGCATTAGATATATGGCTAAGCACGTTACTTATTATGTTGGAATAAATTTCTAGAATTGTGTTTGAAATTCCATCAATACCACATGAGCTTTTTTTTAAATTTTTAGAATTCCGTAACTTCCAGTGAAAGAAGATGGTGCTATTTCCAACTACTTAAAGATTTGTAGAATGACATTTTAATATATTCATTTGCTTCTTCAATTGAACCATTTAAACCTATTTTTGCTGCTAGATTGAGAAAGTGAGATTTAAACGTTATCAGTTATTTAGCTTAACTGCTATGGTACTTTGTACACTGAGAAGCTGTCTTGTCTCCTGTTTGACAGTAAGCCATATAGTATTAAGCTTATTATCTTCATTCTTAATTTATGTCAGTAATTGCTTACTTCTGGATAATAACTTCCCCTAAAATTTTATAATATTTTTTGCAGAATACAAGTAACGTAGGATCTTGACTTTTATATAAATTCCTGTCTTCCTCTCACATGAGATTTTAACTCTCTTATTTATCCATTGCTTGCTCGTATTTTTAATCGATTTTCTGGGTAAACTTTTAGGAAAGCTAATTTCAAATATTGACACAAATTTACTATCGAATGCAATGAATTCGATGCTAACATCCCTTCCTATGTACACGTTATCACAATCAACTCTTTTAGCACTCGTAATGCACTGTCCCCTGTTGTCATTAATAAGTCTCATTGCTTCGTATGAACCTGCCGCAGAATTTTAGGCCCTGTATTCATTATTCACATTAATCGTGCATCGTGATCCGGTAGTCCATTAAGAATTGGGTACAAATTAATTGTTTCAGCCTGAGCACTGTCTATAAGAATATCATCGGTGAGGATCCTACTCCCTTACTGTGCACGAGTTGGGAAACTGACTACTGAAGTTGGATTGAAATGAATAATGACTCCAGTTCATTTTTACAGTCCGTATCTTTTAAGAAATCTACAAATTACTACTGCTTCTTCTTCTCCAACACGCAACTAAACGCATCGGGATTTCTCATTAACAATTGAAAGTTTTCAGGAGGGGACCTGTGGAGTGTTACATTTACTAGAGACGCATTCTGGTGTATCAACTAAGGTTCTGATCGACGCAAAAACTGCTTGTTCCAATATTTTTGACGTTTATATCATTCTTACGTTTAGAAACAGCTTTTGGAAATGCTGATTGGAATACGCTCATTGAAATTTTGAATGTATCTGGGATAAAACACACGGAGCGATAGTTTACAGCTTGTATCGATACTAGACTGCAGTCAAAAGAGTCGAAAGGTGCGAATGAGGAGCAGTAGCTGAGAATACAGTGAGATGCGTTGAGAAATTTGGAAAGGTAATTGGAGTTCATAGAGAAGAAATAAAAACGTTAGGTTTGCTGACAGTATTGAAATTCCGTCAGAGACAGCAAAAGACTTGCAGCAATTTAAGTAATGTATAGTATCTTTAAAAGAGATTGTAAGATGAAATCAACAGAAGTGAAACAAAGACAATGAAATGTTGTCGAACTGAATCAGACAATGCTGGAGGAGGGGAAGGGGGACTGGTTTATAAAATGGAGCAGCAAAAGTAGTAAGTGATTTCTGCTCTTTGGATGGCAAAATAGCTGACGATGGCGTGATGTGTGGCAACTAGCCCTAAATGTGGAAAAATGTAATTTAATGAGGATGAGTAGGAATAACAAACCTGTTATACTCGAATATAACAACATTAGTGTTTTGCTTGACAAAGTAAAGTCGTTCAAACATCTGGGCGTAACGTTGCAAAGGGGTATGAAATGGAACGAGTACGTGATAACTATGGTAGGGAAGACGAGTGGTCGACTTCTGTTATATTGGGAGAATTTTAAGGAAGAACGGTTCACCTGCGAAGCCGCATGTAGGACTTTCGTGCGACCTACTCTTCAGTAATGCTCTAGTGTTCAGAATCCGTACTAGAACGAATTGTAGGAAGACATAGAAGCAATTCAGAAGTGGGCTGCTAAATTTGTTACCTGCAGGTTTGAACAACACGTTTAAGTGTAACCGAGATGTTTCGGGAAATCAAATGGGAATCCCTGGAGGGAAAGCGACGTTCTTTTCGAGGAACACTGCCGAGAAAACTTAGAGAACCGGCATTTGAAGATGACTGCGAAACGATTCTACTGCCGCCAAAATACAGTGCGCATAAGTACCATGAAGATATGATACGAGAAATTAGGGCTCATACGGAGGCATAATCGTTTTTCCCTCGCTCTGTTTGCGAGTGGAGCAGCAAAGGAAGTGATTAGTAATGTACGACGGCTTGCGGAGTATCTCTGTAGATGTAGACGTAGATGGCAGAAGTAGAAGAGACATAAAATTCCTTCTGGCAACAGAAACAAAGTGTTCTTAGAAACAGAAATGTGTTAGCATCTGACATGAATTTTACTGTTACGAAGTCTTTTTCTGAAGGTATTTGTCTGGAGTGTAGCCTTTTACGGAAGAGAAACGTGGGTGACAAGCAGTGTAGATAAAAATTGAGTAAAAGGCTTTGAAATGTGCCTCTATAGAAGATGTTAAAGACTTAACGGATAGATCACATAAAAATGATGAGGTACAGAACTGAAGCTAGGAGAAACGAAAATTTATGGCACACTTTTACTAAAAAAAAAGACAGGATATATTCTGAGGCATTACGGAAGACTTAACTTGGCAATGTTGGTAAGTTTGTGAAGTGAAGATTGTAGAGGAAGGTGTGGCTTGATTGCAGCAAACAGCTTCAAGGGGATGTAGGTGCCATTACTTATGCAAAGGTAATGAGACTTGCACGACATACGTAAGAATAGCGTGCAGTGCAGCATCGCACCATGCCTAACGCTGAAGATCAGGAAAACACGATAAGGCTTCTGAATAAGAAGTCTGGCATTCTTCCACTGACACTGCGGCACGTCTTCTCCTTTGTGAGATTCGTTTTTGACATTACGGATATACGTGAAGGGTACAATTGTATTTATTTTGTAAACAGATGAATGAGGAACGTTCTCAGTCCTTAACAACCGGTCGGAAAAGCGCATAGTAGACTTGTACTAGCGTTATGCGCCGTTATAGAACAAACTGCAGATTTTAAAACCAAAGTTGTAGTCTTTTTCTGAGGACACTATGCACTTTAGAAGACCTCTTGGTCCCTTTAATTGATTTACGACACTCATAACGCAAATAAGTGAGTCGGAAAGTAGCAGGAAAACGTATGACGAACGGAGAATTTCACGTTTGTTTAAACTGTTCTAAAAAAACTGATTTGGATTTATTATGATTTTCAGAAATGTTGCAACCAGTAGGCCACGTCGATATCTACATTGCGCGCCTTTTATTTTGTTGCTATTTTCATGCTTGCTGTCATTTTGTCATTTCATAACTGATTTATATCTCTGGAATTTCTTGCAATAATGTACACCTTATTTGGTGATGCAAGTAATTACGTGTTCATGCGTCATAAACACAGATCTCATGTAGAAAGAAAATGTGATGAGTTTATTTAAAAACTGATTAGTATTTGTGAAAGGAGCAAAGTTAGTATTTACGCGAGCGAGGAACCATGTAGACGAAAATAGGAGAGTTCTGTAAACATATAATCATTTCTGACTTTTTTTTCTTTAGTTTAAAGTTAGAATTCTGTTGCTCTCCCACACGAAATACTCGCTGCCTGCTAGATATCTGGGAGTCCACATAACAAGTTACTCTGAAATGCTGCACTGTAATTTCTTCGTCATTTGGTGTACAACCAGACGTGTTCGGATCATGGAAGCACACAGGCTAACTGCATCTTTTAAATCCACACAATTTTTCTCGATGTGAGGATCGTTTCCGATAACAACATTGTTTTAGCTGTGTACGATGCTATCTTAACAGCTTCGTTATGGAATAAGATATAAATACGTGTTGTCCGTAACAAATACGCAGTACGGTCATAACAAGATAGCGTCTCTTATGGCCCCTCAATTATGTTGGGGAATTATTCTTATTGCTGTGGCGTTCGCAGAATAGATCATTCTCATTTTTTACAAACTCATGCACATCAGTACCCCACACTGCCACGCAGGGAAAAGATCTAAACGTTTCCACGTTCTATTTTGAGTTGACGAGGATGAAACCATATTCGGCAGGTTGTCGTTCGATAAAAAATTCTAGTGTCTGGGTATACCAACGTGGATCACACGTAGTCACACCATCCAGATCTCGCCATGCAGGGCTGGTATAATTCGAATGAGAAGTGCATAGCACTTCTGTCGATTGGTGGATGTGGACTTCACATTTCACCCGACTCAAGAACTGTAATGAGTATAGATTTCTTCCTGTTTCAAACAAGAATGGCCTCTCGAAACCGAGTCCACTTACGCGAAATAGGAGCAGTTTAGTCACAACGTAACTCTAAAATGGAAATGACCCTTGAGCTATTGCTGCAAGCAGCAACCATGAGGATCACACTGAAAACCGAAATGTAGGTTATCATGTACACTAAGCAGGATTTTACTAAATAAATTTTGTGGTTTTGTTAATCTGTTACGTCTTTCTCGACTAGCTTTAGATTTCCTTATCGGTACTTGTACTATAATAATCTTGGATAAAGTTTAATTATCGGTATCATTCTTCAGGGAGGAGACTGATAGTAATATACACGCAATGTAAGTGTGGAAACTGTGAATATAGTTCCAAGAGTCGAATTTGCTATCAGAATTTCTTCACAGTCGTTCCAGCAATTTTTAGATTATCAGTATATTGCCTGCACCAATCACTTGACGATAATTGGTCCAATGCTGTGCTATTACCTTCAAAGAAGGTTGTACAAGAACGTTAACTTAAGTTTATACCACTTACAGTTAACAATAAAAACAGAAATTTTGTGTAATATGCTGCTTTTGCGAAACTGCGACATGCCTTAGCGGTAAGACGGAACTGCGACCGGCCAGTGTCGTAATGTAACGTCTTCGTCGCCTGATAGCAGAGATAACGTTTTTTGAAGTAAGCTCTCTCTCTCTCTCTCTCTCTCTCTCTCTCTCTCTCTCTCTCTCTCTACCTGTCTGTAGCTGGTGAATTTATGCTCATCCAGTAGATTAACGAATATGTTTCACAGAAGAAAAGGGGAAAGGTCAGTTACTTGCCTCACCTGGAGCTAAAATGTGTTACTTTGTTCCCAATTGAATATTTTGTTTAGTGTTTTCAGACCTCCAGCTCCAGGCTACGTTGTTTTTTTTTGTGTGTGTGGGGGGGGGGGGGGGGGGGGGGGGCAATACAAGGAGCTACAAATCAAAAGATGGATACTCCAGGCTACACATTGAAAATGACATTTTTTGTACATGACATAATGATTTTTGTCGCTATTTTTTATTTTTAACCTACTGTTGTTGAAAGCTTCAGTGTGGCGAGTCGTTTGATACAGGTCAGCACAGTAGCTACTTCGTCTGTGCATAACTGCTATAGCTTACATCGATTCGAACGTATAGTAGTGAAGCCTAATTCTCCCACAACAACTTTTATCTTTCTCGCTTCTCTCCATTCCCGAGTCAACTATTTCTTGATCCCCCAGGGTGCGTGCTATCAGGCCATCCCCTCTTTTAGTCAAACTGTCCCCTAGTGTTCTTTTCTCCGCAATTCGATAGAGTACATCTTAATTACTTACCCTATCTGCGTATCTAATCTTCAAGTATTCTTCTGGAACACCATGTTTCGAAAACATCAATTCTCGTCTTCTCTGTATGGTGCACTTACGTTTCGCTTCTACAGGGTAAAGAACAATTCCTCACATGCTAAAAATGTCTCTCACAAAATTACGTCCTGTGGATATTTCCGGCAATAAATGGACGTCAAAGACTGGCAGTCGGCAAGCTCTGTAATCACATGTACGGTAATACGTCTGTCAGCAAATCAAAGTAGTACTGTGCATGTGATGCAGTGGCCAGAGTTTTTGGTTAGCATGCGGAAGGTCTAAGGTTCGATTCTGGAACGAGGCGAATTTGTTTTTATTTGCTAAATATAGTCTGCGCGATACGGTATCTGGCGTCTTAATCGCTGTACAGTGAATACAGTGGACCTTCTACAAAATATTTGCACTTACGTACAATGAACACAGAAATGGTACGAACTATTATTCTTGCCACCTTCAGGTCCACTACATTTCGTTAAGAATGTGCTACGTAGCTGTCAGATACATGTGGCCTAAGTAAAAGTGTATTCTACTGTATTATTCGGCAGAATAAAATTGGCAAATAAAAACGAATACGTCTCGACGTAGAATCGAACCTTCGACCCTCTGCATGCCAATCCAGAATGCTATCTACTGTGCGCCACCTGCACAGCACCAGTTCTGTTCGCTGACAGTGGTAGTTATCGTACATGTGATTACAATGTTGCCAGTTTGTCACTCTATAACGTCCATTTACTGCCAGAAATATGCGCAAGAGGAAATTTTTTATATTGCTGGTATGTGAGGAATCGCTTTGCCAAGTTCAAGTGGGTGAAATTTTCTTCACTCTTTATACAGGGTGTTTCAGAAGTGCTGGTCAATATTCATGGATATGACAGGAATGATCATTCGAAACAAAAAAGTCAAGTAAATATGAGCTCTAAATCGCGTACCTCAAGAGCTATGAGCAGTCTTCGATACTATGAAATAAGTCTCGTCTACACCAAGTTCTTTGATTTTCATATTTTGGAAGTGGTAGTATGGACCAAAACATGAAAATATTACCCAGTAAACACGTGCACGAAAATGCGTGTTTGCTACTTGGAAACACAACTCTTCTAATGAACAAGTGCTCGTAACTTTTAAGGTATGCATTTTGCAGCACATGTTTACTGTAAATTTTTTTCTTCTTTTGCACCATGCTACCAATTCCCAAAATATGGAAAGCAAAAAGTTTGCAATGGGAGATCAAGAACTGGTCATGGGTCTTAAGGCATGCTTTTTAGAGACCATGTTTACCTGACTTGTTTTGAATGATCATTTCTGTCATATCCCTGAATATTGACCATCACTTCTGAAACATCTTGTATACAAATATAAGCTTGAACTTCAAAATCATATGTCGATAAAGACTTTCGACGTGAATGTTTAAGCTATTAATTGCAGTTTCCTGTATGAGTTGTCCCTGCTGCTTGGTGGAAAGCTGAATTTCTTGTACCGTGTTACACTAGATATCGCCAAATCACTGGTCGCAGGATCCTTTATAGTCGATGGCAATGTTTCCGCACCGTCAGGTGCAAGGAAAAGTTATAAGAACTTACTGAATGAGAATGTAAGTCCAAGTGACTGGAGCGTTGCAGTTTTGTATTTTAAGAACCACTTCTGAACCACGATCGACACACATGGATTTTGTTTCAAGTCTTAATCGTTACTTCGAACACAATAGAGTGCCTGGAAATTTTCTTTACGCACTGAAGCGTACGGTGTCGCCGGAAAAACGTGTGCGATAGTTTACAGCGGCGGTAAACTGTTTTCGGTTACGCATTGGCTGTTAACAGGAGTAAAGCAGAAACCTCTTAGTGCGTAAGGAGTCCTGTGTACCGGAGGTATTGGCAAAATTCCTTTTCCAGTACAAGAACTTAGTATTGCTAAAGCTGGCAGGTGGGCAGTTATGTGAGCAGACGCACCTGCTTGAAGCCGCGGTACATGACCCTGATCTCCTGCCGGGTGAACTTGGTTTGCCGGCAGAGGTCCTCGAGCGCCACGGGCCGGTGTTTGGGCACCCGCGACGGCTCGATCTCGAACATGACGTCCTCGATGGGGCTGTCCGGAGGCGTCGCCATGATGCCGCTGGTGCTCCCCTCGCCGGGCGCCGCTCTTGCTAGTCAGTCCTCCGAGGACACTCGTCCCTTGCGCTTCGCCGAACACGAAACTGTCTGGAGCGACGCCTACGTCACCGTCGCGCGCCAATAGTATTTGGCGTAAACAAAACGCGGCGAGCAACTCGACTTTTATAAAAAAGGTATTGTGGGTTGTTGCTGGGAAGCAAGGCCTCTAGAGAGAGAGAGAGACAGAGAGAGGGGGAGAGAGAGAGAGAGAGAGAGAGAGAGAGGAAGGAGTTGAGGAAGGAGGTGGGTAGCGCCCAGTCCGGTCGGGCGCGGTCCGCGTGGAGCGCCCGAGTGTGTGCGGCGCGGTTGCGGCTGCGGCTGCGGCTGGGTGCGTGGGGCGGGCAGCGCGCGCTCGCCGGGCTCCCAGCACGCACTGAGCGGCCAGCTGGTTCCCGCGGCAGCCGCTGGGGGCGCGCGCGGCGCCGGCGCCGCCGCCGCCGCCGCCGCCGCCGCTGCCTCCGGCCCCCGGCGCGGCCCAGGCCGCGGCGTCGCGGCGCTGCGCTGCGCCCCTGACAGCCGCTCTGTGGGAAGGGGGGTGGGTGAGGGGGGCGGGGAGGGGGGAGGGGGAGGCGGCAGAAGGTGCGCGCGCAGCGCCCGGGAGAGTCTCGCAGCCGCCCAGACGCCGCCTCCATTCATGAGGCAGCCGTCTCTGCGAGTGCATTGCCTCCTGGCACACCCCGAACAACTCAGCCCCGTATCTACGATACACTATGTGATCAAACAAGTGCTCGTAACTTTAAAGGTATGCATTTTAGAACACATGTTTAAATTTTTTTTTCTTCTCTTGCTCCATACTACCAAGTCCCAAAATATGGAAAGCAGAAAGTTTGCAATGGAAGAGATTTGATTCACAATATCGAGGATCAAGAACTGCTCATAGCTCTCAAGGTATGCGTTTTAGAGACCATGTTTACTTGACTTGATTCGAATCAAAAGTATACGGACACTCCCAAAAACATGCGTTTTTCATATCAGGTCCATTGTACCGCCCCCCACTGCCAGGTTCTCCATATCAGCGAACTCAGTGGTCATTAGACATCGTGAGAGAGCGGAATGGGGTGCTCCGCGGAACTCGCGGACTTCGAACGTGGTCAGGTGACTGGGTGTCAGTTGTGTCATACGTCTGTACGCGAGATTTCCGCACGCCTAGGCATTCATAGGTCCACTGTTTCCGACGCGACACTCAAGTGGAAACAAGAAGGGACACGTACACCACAAAAGCGTACACGCCGACCTCGTCTGTTGACTGACAGAGACCGCCGACAGTTGAAGAGTCGTAATGTTTAATACGCAGACATCTGTCCAGAACATTACACGGGAACTCCAAACTGCATCAGGATTCACTGCAAGTACTACGACTGTTAGGCAGGATGTGAGAAAACTTGGATTTCATGATCGAGCGGCTGCTCATAAGCCACACATCAAGCCGGTAAATGTCAAACGACGCCATGCTTCGTCTAAGGAGCATAAACACTGGACAAAGGAACAGTGAATAAACGTTGTGTGGAGTGACGAATCACGGTACACAATGTGGCGATCCGATAGCAGGGTGTGAGTATGGCGAATGCCCGGTCAACGTCATCTGCCAGTGTGTGTAGGAAAAAAACGGTTCAGACGGCTCTGAGCACTATGGGACTCAACATCTGAGGTCATCAGTCCCTTAGAACTTAGAATCACTTAAACCTAACTAACCTAAGGACATCACACACATCCATGCCCGAGGCAGGGTTCGAACCTGCGACCGTGGCAGTCACGTTGTTCCGGACTGAAGCGGCTAGAACCGCACGGCCACCGCGGCCGGCCAGCGTGTGTAGCGCCAACAGTAAAATTCGGAGACAGTGGTGTTATGGTGGGGTCGTGTTTTTCATGGAGGGGGCTTGCACCCCTTGTTGTTTTGCTTGACATTATCACAGCACAGGCCTACATTGATGTTTTAAGCACCTTCTTGCTTCCAACTATTGAAGAACAATTCGGGGATGGCCATTGCACCTTTCAACACGATCGAACACATATCCATAAAGCACGGCCTGTGGCGGAGTGGTTACACGACAGTAACATCCCTGTAATGGACTGGCCTGCACAAAATCCTGACCTGAATCCTGTAGATCACCTTCGGGGCTGTATGGAACGACGACTTCGTGGGAGGCCTGACCGACCGACATCGATACCTCTCCTCAGTTCAGCACTCCGTGAAAGATGGGCTGCCATTCCCCAAGAAACGTACCAGCACCTGAATGAACGTATGCCTGCGAGAGTGGTAGCTGTCATCAAGGCTAAGAGTGTTCGAACACCATATTGAATTCCAGCATTACCGATGGAGAGCGCCACGAACTTGTAAGTCATTTTCAGCCAGGTGTCCGGATAGTTTTTATCAGATAGCGTATTTCCGAAACGGGAAAAAACTCGATAGAGGCGCCCTCACGCCCCCCCCCCCCCCCCCCCACCTCCTCCTTCCCACCCCCACCCCCCCCTTGAGCATTTGAGACACGGCGTCAAAAATTTTAAAAATCGATTTTTCAAAAATATGTTCCTTTTGTGGCGCACATCTTTCTGAAGGGTTTGGTATATAAAATATATATGTCCGAGAAAATGTAAGACAGTGTTATTAGCGTAAGACTTCTTCACACAGCATCCTTCTATCGCACGTCACTGTATTTCGCTCTGTGGAATACAAACTTGTATATCTTGTAAAGGAAGCAATCAAATCTACATTCAGGAGGGAGGAAATTAAAACGTCCTGTGGTGCCTGTCCTGCTCCCGGTACGTCTGTTTGACATCCTATCCCCTTTCTCTAAAAAAACCTCACAATTTTTGCTAGGTTGGAGTATTTGCAATCGGGACACTAAGAACTCTTCATGCAATTTGCCTATTAGCTAATAACGTTCTCTTTTGTATGGCATAAAATTAAATAGAGGAAACAAAAAACCATTGAACACAAGAGCCATGGAAGACGATACACATTTCTTCAGTCCTCACGTCCAAGCATTTTTTTTTCCTCTCCAACCTTGCTTTGCACGGCATCCTTTCCTTTCTGCGGAAGAATCTATTCCCTCATCAAAGTTCGTCAACTGTTTTGCTACATGAAAAGTCAAAAAATCCCTGTCTAATACAGAAGAAGCTGTTAATTCGAGTAGTACCCAAGACTGGTGCGGTTTCTCGATTTTATTACATCTGTTTTCTCACTGTCTGCAAGATAAAATGAAGTAGGCTTTTCTAATATTGCAGCAATTATAGCACACGCCAAATAAGTGAGACTGTTATGGCACTAATGGTCTTTTTATCTACCTCATTTACATGAATAACATGACAGAATATAATTCACGACGTACCAATATCAAATGCCACTTAAGCCTACTGCAAGAAGAAAGTTTTATGTTAGGAAATTGTTTTACTTTTTTTTCATACGCTCCAGTTTCTCAAACATGAGGTCGAAAAGCAATAGCACGAAATTAATATATATATATATATATATATATATATATATTTGGAATCGTCATATTCTTCCATACAATTTGTGCGATGTACACACTTCTTCTCCTTCTTCGTTGTAACAAATAATATTCTCATCACTAATTCTGTAACTATTCCTGCCAATGTCAAAACTTATTCTCCAGTTTACTTCACTAACCTTGCCGGAATCACCGGTTTAGTTACCCCGCGTTTACTATCCCGTCAGGCTTAATTACGTGCTCGTACAACGCGCTTTCCGCGCTATTCCGAGAATACAATTCGAACTAAGCGGTTGCCATCCGGGAACTGTACAATTGACCCTAAGTAGTGTAGCGATTTGGCAAATATACACCGAGAAGATAATATGTAATCTTTCTTACTTGTTACTCCTGTTAGTCGTTTATTTTCACTCTGGTAGTCCGAATATATGGATTTCGCTAATAATTATAACAAAACTGATCATTCGAACACCCAATCAACCGCATAAACAAACCGATTGCCTTTCACCAGTTTTCTCGAGTCAGGTCACGTAGCTCCGTCCCCTTTTGTCCGCGGTAAAGCTTTTTTTAATTCTAGATGCGACGGGGATTCCCCTGGCAGAGACATCACGTACACCATGCACGCATTCAAAAATAATCTTATGAATCGTTCAAAAGTGAAGATAGATTGTGTTCAAAAATGTTCAGAAACCAACAGAGGTGCGCTTTCAAAATAATGTGAATAATCGATACACCAACGTTTGCTCAATGCTAAGTGATTTGTGAAACAAGGTTTTTTTCTTCAAAAATACGAATTAGGCGGTCCCTGAAATTGCCGCCCGGGGTAATGCCCACACATTTGCTACCCGCTCTCGTTAGAGGACTCCGAACTGTTGCGAGTAACATGGCGGTGTGTAGTTTAACTACGTGGGTGCTTGTGGAACAGAGTGTTGTAATAGAGTTTCGAATTCGACGAGTTCAGCCACCCATGGAGCACGCTCTCTTTCAATATGACAACAACATCCGCAATAATCTGACGCTTTGCGTTCTCTTTCATCTAGCATCCTCCATACAGTGCCGACTTAGCCTCATGCGATTTTCATCTGTTTCCAAAAGTTAAAGAACATCTTCACGGATTTCACTTTGGTAGATGCAAGCAGAGGTGAGGTTTTGGTTCCACCAACAAAGTCAAACATTCTGCAGTGATGAACTGGTCTCTGGTTGAGAGGAAAGTGCCAGTGACCAAGGTGACTATGTTGAGAAATAAATATGTAGACTTGAAGAATAAAGAAAAAGAATGCTAATAGCGTTTGTTTTATTTAGAAAGCTTTCAGAATTGCCACATAAGAAATTCGAATAAAGCAGCGTGCTAGTGTAAAGATGACTGAATTTAGATTTTTTTTAAAAATCTTATGGGACTTAACTGCTAAGGTCGTCAGTCCCTCAGCTTACACACTACTTAACCTAAATAATCCTAAGGACAAACACACACACCCGTGCCCGAGGGAGGACTCGAACCTCCACCAGGACCAGCCGCACAGTCCATGACTGCAGCGCCTAAGACCGCTGGACTAATTCCGCGCGGCTACTGACTGAATTTAGAGATTCATGCTCAAGTTAGTGTAATAGTAATTGTTCTATCGTTCGTTATACTGAAATAACATACTATATTCACTTTGTTCAACCGTTTCACATTTGGGTTGAATCCAACCTTAGCTTCACTTTCACATTCTTCTCGTAACTTGTGAGAAAAGGCACACTCAACCTCGTTAACCTTTTCAAATATGTCTTGTTTATTAATAGATTGCAGACTTGTTGCTACAGTTATAATAGATTCTGTGTCCTTTTTATCGTGAAACACTTCTTCAATCGTTTCGCCTTTGTAGTACAATCTGAAACATGAACGACCAGGATTTTCGCATCGTTGCGAAACGGTTGTTTTAGAAAAATTTCTTTCACTATTAATAAAGCAGCACAATGTAGCAATATGTTTACAGCGTCCCGATAGGCATGATTTGCACTCACATTCACCTTGACCACCTTCCCGTCACAGCCTATCTGAGAAAAATGAGATACTTCACATGCCACTTGTTAAAGTTGTACATACGATATTATCATATTACACAATTTCAAGAAACATATTCATGCAGCTTACTTTAATGCTAACCTCATAACGTTGATGATTAACACTAGTTTCTCCTAAACAGTTGCCAGACGGTTCCTCACCCAATATTCCCTTAAATTCTAAAACATGGTTACTGTTTTGAAGGTCTGTGCCTTTCTTCATAGTAGTAGATCTGAAATATGATGAGTCGCATTTTACACTCTGGAAGGAAACACAAATTAGTTCTGTAGTATCGGATGCCGTACCCAAGACACTCACTGGAATGTAGCTGACCTGTCGGTCTGTCATTCACGAAGTTTTCTGCTCGTTCTACTAGAGGCTCTCGCAGTCACAAATGCTGGATCTCTTTCCTCTAACTGGAAAACAGTAAGATTTGTATGTTGCATGTATCCTACACAAGAACCGAGGAGACTAAATAAAAACACAAGCCTCCTAACTTTTCAGGTTTTCTTTTTAATTTACGAAGCGTTTCGGGGGGCTTTGCAGCATCATCAGCTGGCAGATGTATTTAATTTAAGCTTGAGAAGTTTCAGTTTCCTCACCCGTCAGGTTATGGGTGTCGTGATATTATTTTATTTATCTTTTCGGTTATTTGCATGTCTGATCAGCGGCGTAGCATGTTTGGCAGATCTTTGACTAACAGCAACGGAGTGTGAATCGAAAGCGCTGCACACACTTGGCCAGAGGGTTGAAGCGTTAGACAGTACAATAGAGTGCGAGTCCGTTCGCTGATAAATATCTGCCAAGTTGATACTACCTTTATGATGAACCAAATTCAAAGTACATCATATCCGAAACTGACTTCAAATTTAATGTCTGATTCTAAATAAGAAGAGTTACAATAATGAATGGTAAATAGAGTAGCGCTCGTTAGCTGTCAAAAGGAAAGGAATTCATATGGTAATGCTTGTAATAGAGGCGAGTAATGTCATATGCCGTATTTCACCCCGTAAACCTACGATGTCAAATATGTAGAATGCCTGTCACTTTGTTTGCATAATGCTTTTGGTGGATTAGTAAGGACAAATGCTTCTTCTTACAACTCAACCGCCATAATTCTGTAAATCAAAATGATAGAATATTCTAAACATTTTTTCTTACTAACCAACTGAAAGCACTCTGTGGTTAAAATGATAAATTTAAAATACTGTGGATATTTCTTCTCGGTGATTCACCGAAAGCATTCTACAATCAAAGTGAAAACGTGCAATTTCCCAGGACGAATGCAAATTGGAACTGCCTTATGATGATGATGGAAGCCTCAAAAACGCATCGTAAATAAAAAACGTATAGTTTAGTGGCTGGCTGCGGCATGTTATTTATATATTAAAGAGACATTAACGAAAACAGCCGACCAAAGATGTACTTTCAAAAGTCTACACAAAGCTAGGGCTAGCACACTGGACCCGCATTCGGGAGGACGACGGTTCAATCCCGCGTCCGGCCACCCTGATTTAGGTTTTCCGTGATTTCCCTAAATCGCTCCAGGCAAATGCCGGGATGGTTCCTTTGAAAGGGCACGGCCGACTTCCTTCCCCGTCCTTCCCTAATCCGACGAGACCGATGACCTTGGTGTCTGGCCTCTTCCCCCAAACAACCAAACCCAACCCCAACAAAGCTAGGTCACGGTGCATGTGGTGCTCTTTTCAAGAAAACTACTGACTACAAAAAATAACAGAAGTCCACGGCTTAGAACGACATCTGTTTTTTATTGTTATCATACGACATTATGGAATAAATACCTAGACTACCTACAGGTCAGTGTTTGAATCTGAAAACGCTCCATCTTTCTTCATGCAAGACCTTTAAAAGAAAAGACTGGGCAGTTCTCCACAACAGGTCTTATTGAATATACCCTGCACTTCAATCACGTGCAGCTCTTTCACAATACTCTCACTTGTGTAAGGTGTGTCCACATCTCACTTGTCACACTCAGATACGCTTGATCCTTAATCGTTCTCGAGAGGGGAGATAAAATCCTGCAACTTTCTTAGTTGAAAAAATGACATATTGTCAACGGAGATTACGTGATTATCTTCTTTTATTTTCTTACGTCAAGAATAACAAAATCACATCACAGAGTGGTAAGGTTTCGACAACTCACTGGTCCTCATCAGAATCAAGCCGCAACTGGCGACATGACGTCCCCGTTGCATCACCAGCGTAAGTCTAAAATTATAACAACGTAGTATTCAAAAGCAATAAATATAATATCTCCGAAAGTGGTGGGAGGCGCTTAAACTTATTCAACGCGCATCAGAAGACATTAATAGATTAATCCTTCAGCCGGCAACAAGTCCATGCAAACAGATTTCTCTCACACAGTGGTACTAATCTTTCCCAAGGTAACATACATGTGGTGTCTAGTTCCACGATTTACCAAATTCGACTGAATAAAAGTTGCTTTATAATATAAGCGATTCTAAACAAAACGGCTTATAAGGTGAATCAGCTTTCTACACGGTACTTCCCATTCCAGTGCTGTGAATATGCATGCTGGCTGTTACAGACTCCAGAAAAACCAACAGTCAAAGCTCAAAGATCGCGCTACTCAAATAGCTAATTGCCGAGACAGCAACAACCAAAGATCACTTCACAACTGCAAATAACTGTTGCATCAAAGAATTTAGTGCTCTAGTCCGCATATAATTAGTTGCCACAGGTTTTGAGAGGTAGAATTTCATCGCATCTCAATATGTGCACGAAGACAAGCTGTGAATGATGACCGAGGAAGTGAAGATAAATATAGACTGCTTTCAATGTGCGTATAACTGCGATTCTGCAGAAGAGGACATTTTAAAAGCTCTGACTTTGAAGACAAGAATATGCGCATAAGTGTTTTCTGTTCGTCACACTGGTGAAAACAGTAGAAGAGGGAAGTGAAACAAAGATGAGATTGAATCGACGTTTTGCATCATGGCCCTATGGACCCCTATTGGATAGTTTTTAATGCTATTAGAAAGCTAGGAAAGGTTTCGGCCACACATACTTCTCTGTAAAGGATTCAATACACTATTTTGGTTGTGAGGAAACTGTGATATTGAAAATTTTGTTACTAGAGTACCGAAGGCATTAACCAGAACTGATGCACAGTTATGTAGGGACGGAAAGAAGTATGTTCAGTGCAGTCGAACGTTCGGACCAGGAATCTTTAGAATACTGGTAAAATTGGTTCATTTCAATTGTGCAGACCCAGAGACTGAGTAACACTGTTGTTCAGTGCCAAGGTGACCCTTGTAACAACAATTTTAGGAATATGATAGTGAAGCAGGTTGATCCAGGTCCATCAATAAAATGTGCTTCATCCCGCACAGTAGCTATGCCCCTTGGGACCGCAGGCTTCAGACGACTTACAGTAGTGATTAGATACAATATAGCGTATTGCAACAACGTAATAGTGTGGAAGAGGAAATCTTTCACGCTATTTGCAAACAAATTTGGTGAACAGATAATTTCAGACACTTGGAAAGAGACAATTATAAGTTCGGGAGAGTATTCCACATTCTATGCAGACACCTGGAATATGCCTCTGATGTTAGTTGGGAGGGTACAATTATGAAGAAGTCCGTAAATTAGACTGTGGATGCAAGACTATATCTTTTTTACGATGCTTCCAAAGCAAAATTTTCTTTTTATGCATCCGTTTTCCTCTGTATTGGGAGCACTATGTCAGAAGAACGACTTTATCAATATTTTGTTTAAAGTAGAGTTTTGTTCAGAGCAGCAGTTAGTATGTCTTGCAGACTACACGTCCTGTTTAATACTCTTTTCTGCTTCTTCCCCTGTGTACTAAATGTGATTTATGACTTTAAATAACGATTAAAATGCTGAAGCATTGGGTGAAAGCTTTATTTTTTTATAATTTCTTCAAATAGAAGAAGGTACTTTATTTACTGTAACGCCTCTAATCTTGTTTTGGACTACTTACGTTATAGCTGCCGGAAATTTTAGAAAGTTTGTGAGGGTCTGCCTTCCGCCCTTACCAAATTTGCCATATGTGCTAGTGTTACGCGATAAATCACACAGATGTAAAGAATGTAAATTCAGCTAAATACGTAGGGATTACAACTACGAATAACTTCAATTGGAGCAATCACACAGATAATGTTGTGGGTAAAGCAAACCAAAAACTTCATTTATTGGTAGAACGTTCAGAAATTGCGACAGACCAACTAAAGAGACCACGTAAACCACGCTTGTCGGCCCTCTTCTGGAGTACCGCTGTCCGGTGTGGGATCCACATCAGATGGGACTGACGGAGGACATCGAAATAGTTCAGAGAAGAGCAGATCGCTTTGTATTATCGCGAAATATCAGAGAGAGTGCAATGTACATGATGCGTGAATTAGGGTGGTAGTCATTAAAACACAGGCGTTTTTCGTTGCGGTAGAATCTTCTCGTGAAATTTCAATCACCAACTTTCTCCTGCGAACACGAAAATATTCTGTTGACTCCCATCTAAGTAGCGGGTAATAATCATCGAGATAAAATAAGAGTAGTCAAAGCTCGCACAGAAAGAGTTAAGTGATGTTTCTCCCGCCCGCTGTTAGAGAGAGGGACTGTGGAGAAATAGCTTGAAGGTGGTTCGATAAACCCTGTGACACGCACTTAATTGTGAATTGCAGAGTGATCATGTAGATGTACGAGTAGATGTAGATCGGCCATGTTACGTCGTAGACAGCGCCATCGGACACACCTGTTAACACTTTGCCGCCCGCACGTCTCGTACAAATGTATTCGATTGGCGTCGACAGCGCTAGTTCGGATTACTTGGCTTGTCGCCGGTCGTTCTCGAAATTATCGGGAAATTATAAATTGTTATGTTTTACTAATCTCGTCATTAGTGTTCATAAGTTCACAACCCTGTTCCCCTACTTTCATAAAATTTCGAAGATATACATAAGTAAATTTTATTTACTTATTTATTTGTTTCATATATTTGTTTATTTGCATTGTCTTTGGTAGTTTGTACCTCTCTTTCGTATGATATGCAGCAAAACAGTCTCCAAGATGTAACGCAACTCCACAAGACTTGCACATTAAGTTTGTTGTTCTCCTTTTTTGCTTTTGGAACATACATGGCAGTTCCTTCGTTTTCGTTTATCGTTTCGGAAATAAGTATTAGCTGGTGTTGCTTAGTTAGGTTTAAGTAGTTCTAAGTTCTAGGGGACTGATGACCTCAGATGTTAAGTCCCATAGTGCTCAGAGCCATTTGAACCATTTTCTACGATGTCTGTCAACCGGATAATGATGAGACGTACGCGATGTAGCGGCAACCGCCAAGTTTTGCTCAGAAGCAAGTACATGGTCTTTTATCCACGAATCAGACACTTTCAATAAAAAATCGTGAAGTCGGAGAATCTTGTTGTCTGTATGGAAATATTGCCATTTATGGAACGCATTAAATTATGCGCAATTAAAGAGGTACATGCAAACCTTTTTTGACCATTTTATAGTTTTTCTGTATATAGGGTAATAACTCAAATATTGGTCTGCCCGATCCACTCCTTTCATGTATTTGTTGTAGTCTAATACACTTTTAGGTTTTTTATTGTGTAATTGGTTTTTCTATATTTTCTTTGAGTGTCAATCAAAGTGGCATTTTGTACTGTAGAGATCATTCGTATCGTTTTAGTTTTCGAAGCTCTCCATATCTGTGCGAGTGCGCCACCTTTACGTTGATGACAAGCTTCAAACACATTGACTTTTGCACGCTTTAATTTTTCCGCAAATCTTGTATTTTGCCGTATCATTCGAGAAACTCGAATTTTCTTTTCAAGTAACTTCTCTGCAAGTTCTACACTGTTATAATAATTATCCACGTAGTGGTGATGCAACTTTCCATAAGAAGGTGTCAATAGTTCCATCACTGTTTTTGCTAAAGGCTGTCCAGCCCCTCTATATATCTTGAATGCGGAAATGTATCCCGACTCGAATGACACATCATCCGAATGAGTATGCCATATTTCGTAATTTTCGACGGATTGTTAATGTGGTGTCACCGCCAGACACCACACTTGCTAGGTGGTAGCTATTAAATCGGCCGCGGTCCATCAGTATACGTCGGACCCGCGTGTCGCCACTGTCAGTGATAGCAGACCGAGCGCCACCACACGGCAGGTCTAGAGAGACTTACTAGCACTCGCCCCAGTTGTACAGCCGACGTTGCTTGCCATGGTTCACTGACAATTACGCTCTCATTTGCCGAGACGATAGTTAGCATAGCCTTCAGCTACGTCATTTGCTACGACCTAGCAAGGCGCCATTATTCTTTGCTATGTATCTAATGAAGCATGTACAGTAACGAGAGATGTTCACCAATTGTGGATTAAAGTTAAGTATTCTACCAGTTACCTCCTTTTTTACTAGACTCAACTCCTTTAACTGTTCCAGACCTCACGACAGTTTGCGTGAGCTTAAACGCGTGCCTTTCGGCTACCCGTCCTAGTGGATTGGCTGTCGGGTCAGTCCACTACAGTTAACTTTAAAATTTAACCGTCCACGCCGCGGTATCATTCCTTCATCAGTCGAGATGTTTTGACTTGGATTAAAGGTTTCTTTAAACTTTTTGGAAAAATAATCAGTTACGAATTGCACTTTGAAAAGCCGGTCGGCGTTATCCGGTTTATTGTTGCTGTCGGAAAAATGTAAAAATTATAATATTTATCTGAATCGGTTGCGGGACATCGTTTTGCGAAAAGTTGGAGTGTCTATCAACGGATTCGTTGACCGCTAATCATCGATCCTTGCTTTTTTTACAATTCCCATAAGAATAGCAAGCCCAAACCATTTTCTAAGTTCGGGTCCCGTAACGTCGACAAATTTGTCATTTTTTTATCCAGTTTCCTTCTATTGCAATTTTGACTGTAGTGCTGGTTGGTTTCGTTGCTAATATATTCAAATAGATCGTTCCCAATATACAATTCTACGATGTCCTCGACGCTCTGCGTATCTTTGGGAAATATGTTTGGACCGGGATGTCGTTCAAATTTATTACTGGTCCTCGGTAAATCAAAGTCTTACCACTACGCACTGTCGTCTTCTCCTGATTCATCCGAATCAGGTGGCAACCGTAGCGTTCGCCGAATTCTTCTTGGACGTATTTCACTATCTTCCGACGATTCTGCTTCACTTTCATTTTTTTTTTATATTCAGTGTCTTCTTCCTATTCAGCCAAGTCGTCCGAAACGTCAGACAAGACGTCCGCACATTCATCATAAATAATCGTATCGTGTCTTTTGTCTGCCATGGTGATAGGGCACGTACTTGTTGACGTGTGTAACTTATTGTTACCTAAACAAAACACCAACAGAATGCAAAAGATACTAAAGTGCTGTCGCCAGCCACTGAGCGATACTATGCTCACGACACCACTGCCGGCCATCCTGATTTAGGTTTTCCATGATTTCCCTAAATCACTTCAGGCAAATGCCGATATGGTTCCTTTGAAAGGGCACGGCCGACTTCCTTCCCCATCCTTCCTTAAATCGATGGGACTGATGACCTCGCCGTTTGGTGCCCTCCCCCAAATCAACCAAACAACCAACACCCGCTAAAAAAGTTTATTACAGTCAAAATTTCGGGCAATATTAATGTTGTTGTACCATTTCTACTGGATCGTCACTTTCAGTAGCCCACGACCAAGACTCATGCCAGATGCTATTGAAAATGGACATCCTTTAGAAACTGGTATAGCCACATTAATACTGCCCTAAATTCTGAACTGTAATAAACTTTATAATCAATATTAGCCAATAGATAGCGGGACAAATTAACGACATCTACTTCAGTCAGACAATGCTTTTTTGCAATCCATAAAGGCTACTGTGGATTCACGGTATGCACATCGGATAAAATTGATGCTAATACCGTGTAATATGATGAAACAAAAGTACCGACGTCAGCTGCAAGAGGCTACTGAAATAATTCAATAGCGACAAGCGAATAATTGTGCCGGACCGCTACTGGAAATCTGATCCACCGGTTTGTACGAGCGGTCGCCTTAACAGCTTCACATCCAACACAAATTCCCAACTTGTCGCACGCTGCTCGTAGCGCTCTCCTATCCACCATAACACCGTGCATTACAGCTTCTGATACCGATAATGACCCCAACCCGGCGAGTAAGAGGGTCCAAGAGTTTCTTCAGTTACTTCATACCAAGCGAGAGTCACTTGTTGGGCTGTAGAGGTACATAACTACGGGGATATCGACTACTACGTTTCATCCGTTGTTGCAGATAGTCCCAGAGATAGGATATCTGAGTCTCCATCAAATAGGGAACACAGGCATGCAACCCTGGGTTGTTGACATCTTGGAAGACGAGAGTTCTGACAGTACACTCATCCTGACCAGTCACACGCTTGTGGTTATCAGAATATCCGCGTCGGTTTTATGCATTTACTACAAGGAGCCGGACAACTGGTAAGTAATACGACAGAGGTGGCCCTAGCAAACATGAGACATGGATGTTGCACCGCAGAAAAGATAACAAACAGGGTGATCACATATCTGTGAAATGAAATAATGGTTCATATAAACTTCTGTTTATTATAGCCTAAAACATACATGAATACGAAATTGCTACAGGATATATTCAGTTTCAATAAATATAGAGAATACGATAACTGACACTGACACGGGAAAGGACTAATCTAACACATGAATGTTCCACAAAGACTGGATAGTTTATGTGAATTGGGTAAAACACGAGTGGAAAGGAAGACAAATCCATGGTGTCCACATAGTGATCACCTGAATCCTCCAAAATAATGGGATACAGCCATGTGCAAATAACATCATTGACCGAGTCACGAATGAGGCTTCCACTATTCGACGAAAGCAGAAGATTCAAGGAATATAATCGACCCTAACAACACGCCTATCAGCGTTCGGTAATTCTCACCCGTTCCCTCCCAATGCGCAATTTATCGCGATGTTCTGCGCGCACTGGTTGGTTGGTTGGTTGGTTTGGGGAAGGAGACCAGACAGCGTGGTCATCGGTTTCATCGGATTAGGGAAGGATGGGGAAGGAAGGCGGCCGTGCCCTTTCAGAGGAACCATACCGGCATTTGCCTGGAGTGATTTAGTGAAATCACGGAAAACCTAAATCAGGATGGCCGGACGCGGGATTGAACCGTCGTCCTTCCGAATGCGAGTCCAGTGTGCTAACCACTGCGCCACCGCGCTCGGTGCGCGCACTAGTGTGGAACGCTGTGAGAGCCATGATACAGTGGAGACTGTTGTGTCTAGGAAGCCTGCATACTCAGCTCGCTAGACAAACATACAAACTGTGGTGTCACCGCCAGACACCACACTTGCTAGGTGGTAGCCTTTAAATCGACCGCGGTCCGCTAGTATACGTTGGACCCGCGTGTCGCCACTGTCAGTGATTGCAGACCGAGCGCCGCCACACGGCAGGTCTAGAGAGACGTACTAGCACTCGCCCCAGTTGTACAGCCGACTTTGCTAGCGGTGGTTCACTGACAAATTACGCTCTCATTAGCCGAGACGATAGTTAGCATAGCCTTCAGCTACGTCATTTGCTACGACCTAGCAAGGCGCCATTATCAATTGCTGTTTATCTTGTGATGCATGTACCGTCAGACAGATGTTCACCAATTATGGATTAAAGTTAAGTATTCAAGAAGCTACGTACTTTACTTGCTAGTCTCAATTACTTTACCTGTTCCAGACCTCACGCCAGCCTGCGTGAGCTTAAACGCGTGCCTTTCGGCTTCACCTCCTAGTGGCTTGGCTGTCTTGCCAAGTCACAACACAAACAAATCGTATTAGTGAGTTTTATTACAATAAGGAAATTACAGCACTTCACTTTTGCAATTACACTGATGTGTCGCAAGCAAAGGTCGACATACGAAATAATCTTCTGAAGTATAGACAATTCCAAGTCTGTGCTACATAAAGGGTACAAGCGAAGTGATCTAGCGTTGACGCTGCTCTCGAAGTCACTTATCTTGAAACTGCTATTGAACTAGGCCGTCACCAGTCGGTCGCGGCGCTTATGTCCTCTCCACATAGGGCCTGATGCTGTAGCGTTGTCGTCCTGGAGGGAGGTCCAGTCAGCGTGCGATTGGGGACTTCTTCTCACAGCCATCTCTTCTCTTTCGTTCCCGGCTGGCGTTTACTCCGTAACACAGACTGCAGCCCATCAGCTGCCGACTCCTACCACGGCCCTTCCCAACATCTGCAGATGCTGTCTTCTCTTCTGTATCCCCAGATGAAGTGTGTTGTTGCGTGTCTCCAGCTGAAGTGTTCGCTGTCAGCACAGAACTCTTTCATCTCTCTACGTGCTCGCGCAGTTGCCATGCGCCAATGAAAAATACGCTCCAAAATACTGGCAAATTATGTATTTGTTAACAACGCAACAATCTGCCCTTCTAGCAAAAGTTTTACAACGTTAACCAATCGTTTCACGCACACGTACTCAGTTCTTAAACAATCCTAAGTTGACTGGCAATCTTCAGCTAAGTCTTCTGCCCAAACCGACTGTTATTGGCGAGGCGTGACGCCCATCTCCGATCCTTGTAGTTCGGCATGTTTCTACGACCACTGTTCTTACTCCTGCAGTTGGTACACGACTCCTTGTAGATACGCTGGACACCACACCTTGACATACCAACAAATCGGACATCTTTTATTCCAGGTGTGGTAAAGGGCACGGTAGTTCCTTTCCATCATTTTGTCACGTCTTCACTGCCCTGATTCCGTACATGCGAGTGGCACATTCGCACCACCTCACCGCCACGCCTTAAGTCAGCGACAGCGGCAGAGGATCGCATGACCCCCTGGTACCGGTCCTGCACCTTCTTCAGGCTCACCAAAAGCAACTTTCAAGGGAGCGACTAATACTTTGTCCGATGAGATTATGTAATTCTGTATGACTATTGTACTCGTATATGGAAACACAGATACTCTGCACCATGAAGGGATTAGACTGTCAAAGAATATTTTCCGAAATAATCTGAGACCAGTCTATGTGCTAATATGCTGGTCTGAAGCCAGTTGACATTCACGGCGAACTCTCACATTTTGTCAATGATATGCGACCTTGTCGCCCCCCCTCCCCCCCCCCCCCCCTCCCCAGTAAACACTTTCTACACTATTGGTCTCCACAACGACCAAGCCAGTTTTCGCAGCCCTCCACACGTAAATAGGCCGTTAAGGATTTGCGCAGAAGCATGTGGTATTAGTCATGACACGATTAGTTAATATGGGTCAGGCGTTTCACACGAATACCGAATGTGTACTGCAAAACTCATGTTTAAGATAATCTCTTTGATGGGACCATCAGCGTTATGGTATAGGCGCACGGATACCTTCGCACTTTTCCTCTTTGTTTCATTGAAACCTCTAGTTTAGTTTGCCAACTACAGCTGAACAGGCTGAACCCATCGTCACCGTCAAAGTTTCTTAGATTATTCGTGGGCACTTCCCTCATTATTTTGGTATAACAAACCCGTGGTTTCCGGTGGCTCGTTACAGAGTAATAATGTGATTATGATTTTTCCTCTTCGTTACCCAAATTACCTTTGTTACGACTACATAACGTAATTTCGCCAACTTCTGTACCTAACGGCGTACTGATATGTCTCATAACGAAGGAGACTGAGAAATTCGACGCGGCAAGAACTCCGTGAAGAATTCATTCAGGACAGGATTTACCACAGTCTGTTCGTGACGAAGACGATGGACATTATTCTTGGAAGATTAAATGTGTTTCCAGAATGAAATTTTCACTCTGCAGCGCAGAGTACGCTAATATGAAGCTTCCTGGAAGATTAAAACTGTCTGCCGGACAGAGACTCGAACTCGGGACCTTTGCGTTATGCGAGCAACTGCTCTACCAGTTACTTTTTTTATTATTATCAGAGTGACTTGGTACTATCATGAAACTTCAGTAAACCATAATTAAATCATCATGTACTATAAGCTGTCAGTGGGAGAAAAAATTAATTATGACAACAAAAGAATAATAAAAGGAGAAAGGAAAAAAAAGAGAACATGGCCGAAAACACGCCACCAAGCTCTCATGATATATATAAACAATTTCTATATAGTTTTTATATTGATTTTTTTATTTTTTAGTTATTTTGTATTTTTTAGCTCTATATATATATATATATATATATATATATATATATATATATATATATATATATACTTCATATAGAATGTAAAAGCAGATATGCAGTGAGGATTATATTCGAAATAGCAAACTAAGAAAAATTCCAAGCTCATGTGTGTGTATATACATCATCTATGCACATTTTAGCCGCACTGAGTGGTTTGAGGCGCCACGTCACGAACTGCGCGACCCCTCCCGCCGGAGGTTCGAGTCCTTCCTCGAGCATGGGCGTGTGTGATGTTCTTAGCATAAGTTTATGTTAGCTTAAGTAGCGTGTAAGTCTAGGGACCGATGACCACAGCAGTTTGGTCGCTTAGGAACCGACACGTTTGAACATATGCACATTTTTACAATAGAACTGGAGCGATACTAGGTCGAAACCAAATGAGCGGGTAAACTAGGAGAGAACAAGCCGAATCAGATCAGATGGGAAACAGACATAACAAAGCAAACACCTATCATCAGAAAAATGAAATTAACCAACACCTTGCCGACGGAAAACAAGATTCAACATGTTGGCGAAGAGGTCTCGATATCGAGGCATTCGCAAGCATGTCCAATAGACCGTGACCATGTACTGCATGAAGTTTATGTGATCTTCCCCCTCGCCTTCTACAATATAATGAACGAAGTATCCCAGCAATCACATAACGGTATGGGATTTCGATCGTGGAAAGAAGGAAAACTCTGGGCGCAATGTGATGTCCGTACTGTATAAAGTCTCTGAAGATGAGTAAGGAAGGCCAATTGCGTCCTAATCCAAGACCAGTTTGCCGTATGACCTCCACAAGTAAAGCGATGTCTTATCGTGTCTGTAGACATACAACGACTGCACAGATCCGGGTCGCAAAGCCCAATACGGAAAAGTCGCTCGTTCGTTAGAATCAAGTTATTTACTACCTACGCGCATCGGCAAAATCGGAAGACTGATATTGCACCAAACTGTCGTCCAATTTGTTTGCGGCGACGCTCTTTCAACGAGGATCGGGGAAGGGACTGCTGTCCAACGAGAGCGTCAGTTGGCCATTAACAACCATCGAAGCTGAAATGCCAGTAAACAGATCTGAGAGCACTTGCCGTGTGTCAACAGTAACACCAACAGTCTCCACAATCTGATGCAAATAGTCGTAATTAACACGATTAAAAGCCTAATCAAAGTCTAGGAAAGCAGGGGCACAAGAGACGGACGTTACAGCAGCATCCGAAACCACGTCACAACACTCGACTGACTATAGGCATAAGATTGGTGCGACCAGGTGCGCAGCATTGATGTCTTGCAACAATCGTCTCCATCAGAGCCGACATCCAATTATTAACTGCCCTCTACACAGTCTTATAATCCAGATTCAACGAAGTAATTGGGCAAAAGCTATCAGGGAAAGCCGGTCTAGGGCGTTTCCCACTTTCAACGAGGTCGGCACAAATCCAGCTGAAATACTGCTAAAAGCGTTTCATTATGTTCAGGCGTAAGTGCCGTATCAAAGATGCTGACTAGTGGGTCGTAAAAGGTTGCACTGGACTCATCGTCGTACATGTCACTTAGTACTAGTGTAAGACACGCACTGTATCAGCTTGCTCCGATACGATACGTCCATTATTTGTCGTGAGAGAATGAATACAAGCGCGTCGGCGGTGGGTCAGATGCCGAAGCAAACGACATAAGGAAGTCAGTTCTTCCGTCACCAATGATCGTAGCTTGGATCGCATTTTCAATCCTTCAATTTGTATTTTTTCAAGATCAACAATTTTGCCTTTACACGCTTAACATCCGCAATTGGCAGAGGGGCGTAATCCGCAGCATCAGAAAGTTCACACAGGATAGAATAGTAATACTCAGAAGTTCTCCGAAAACCTCGCACTTTGGCAGCACAGAATAGTATCAAAATTTGCCTGAGCCTCGGTTTTGCCAGCTGTGACTACCAGTCAAGGTTGGAAGAGTGCTTCCCATTGGACCGTAGAGTACGCTCCCACACGGCTAGCATCACGTCATCGAGAGAGGGGTCAGGTAGGTGAGCGACGTTTAACATCCACGGAGGGCGAAACAATTTGACAGGTCGCCGTTCTAGATTGACAGTTGCAGTCACAGCACAGTGATCCGTAGAGGAAGCCGGGATGACTTTAAGAATACAACTGCGCAGGCTGTGTGATAAGTAAAACCTATCTAACATGCTACTAGTAGTCGCAGTAAAGTGAATAAATTTAACTAATGTCGGGTATTTACATATACAGACGTCTTGCAGGCGTAAGGAGCGGATCAGTTCATGTAATTCGCGACAGAAATTGAAATTTGGATATTGATCTGCAGGACGCAACACACTGTTAAAATCAACACCCAACAGAATACCCGGAGGACTCTTACGCAACAGGTAAACAATACTCTGTTTATAAAAACGCGAACGATCCACTGCGCGTCGAGTGCCAGAAGGAGCATATAAAAGAAGCAAGGTAAGGTTAAAAAGTTGACAACCTATGTCCCTGCCAGAATCCAACATTTCCACCTCAGCAATATGAATGTCTTCGAGAATAAATAAGGCGGTCTCCATAGAAAATTCGGGTGTCACATTAAAAATCACACGAAAACCAGATAAGGAAAAATGCCTAAATAACACCTTCTGTAAGAAGACTATGTCCGCACATGAATCATAAATGAGATAATGCAGCGATTAACACACGATTAACATTTAAGGGAAAGAACGTGTAGGCTTGGGTCATTGATCACAGCAATACAGGGATGTATGGGAAGTCAGAGCAGAATTACGTAGACAGCTGAGAGTCTAAGTCCATTGCGGAAGCTACAGAGGGATCAGACATCGGGGGACCAGAAACCCCGTCATCGCAACCTTTTTTTCTTATATTTCTTACGTGCCACCACACGGTCAGATTCTACACGCTGTTTCTGCCGGCATAGCATGGCGTGGGAGGGGTCATAGGCAGAGATTCCTGCCCCTCACAACAAGGGTCATGTAATGCAGTTCCAGTCACTAAGGTGGAAGCATTCTGTGGAACTGCCAATGAAAGACATGATACTTGCTCGCTCATTTTATTCTCCTCGGGAGTTGCTGTTGGCTGCAAATTCAAGAAACCGTCGGTGGCTGAAGACGAAGGAGCAGAAGGACATTTCATCGTCTCAGACTATAACGAAGGACACAAAGACGAAGTTGGGGACTCCGTTCCCTCTCCACAAACAAGCAGCTCAGAAGGAGCCACTTCGCGAGCAGGAGGGATAACTTCTTCGCCAGTCACCATACCACGGACAGGAGGTATCGTAGCATCGAGAGGAACAGGGGACACAATCGATGAGGTGGAGGTTGGCGCAGAAGGCACATCCAAATCCTCACCCTCACCACCGTTGAGTGTGACGTAGCTTGTTTGTTCAAAAATGGTTCAAATGGCTCTGAGCACTATGGGACTTAACATCTGAGGTCATCACTCCCCTAGAACTCAGAATTACTTAAACCTAACCAACCTAAGGACATCACACACATCCATGCCCGAGGCAGGATTCGAACCTGCGACCGTAGTGGTCGCGCGGTTCCAGACTCGCTTGTTTGTCACCGTTATAGGTTTCGTCCTCCGAGCAACAGGATTCTGAACCTGGCGTGGAGGTAAAGGCAGAAACTCATTGACACGATTATCAGAATTGCCTTTTTGTTCATTATTATCTGAAGCAGAAGTAGGTCCGACGGCGTGAGTGGAAGGAAGAAGATCAGAAACCGTCAATTTGCGACGCTGCACTAATGACGGCTGTAATACAAAAACCTTCGACGGGCAGTTAGACCGGAGGTGTCCATTTTCATTGCATAGTAAAGAGGTTCCCTCTTGACCAGTATACATGACACTTGTAAATGTGATAAAACATTGCGTTTGACATGCTTTTCCATGGAATGAATTCCACTGTAACCTGTGTTGCAGCGTTCACGAGTGACGTTTTTCACGTTACCATAAGGAGTCAATATGTCCTTTAGAACGTTATCATCAACTTCCGGCGGGAGGTTAAAACTCGAACATTGGTATATTTCAGCATCTGCGAGTGACACCATACTAACGGAATTATCATGATGCTTTAACGAGACTTGAGAACCATGTCGCGACAGTAACGTTTCAACGTGAATGGGATCCATAAATTTCACGTGAAACACGTACTCGTCAGTATCAAAATAAGCGGTATGGGCGTGATCAGAGTTCAAATGAAATGTATCGACAAGCCAGTCGTGGATTTCTAGAGACCCGGGCTGCACATGTCGCTTTGTTTTATCGAAAGTAAAGCTCACAGTACCTTTTCATAGAATACACCTGGAAACCATGGTAGCCATAGGGGAGCGGCCGACGCCGCTGCAAGTAGACGTACACTAAACAGACAGTAAGACGGAGCAGAGGCGCTACGTCTCACTCGGCAGACAGAACAACACTAACGAAGAAAACTTCACACAAGCGACGCTGCGGCAAGCGAAATAAACAAGAACCTTCCGGTACAGAGCTCGGAGCGACTCCTCTACACATCCCTGATCCGCCCCATCCTTGAGTATGCTTCCGTTGTGTGGGGCAATGCCGCCCCTACACATCTCCACCGTCTCCAAACGGTACAGAACCGTGCTCTCCGCCTTGCCCTCCGCCTCTCCTACCGTTTCCCCACCCGTGAACTTCATTTTCTTGCTGGAATCCCCCTTCTTCGCGAACGCGTCTGCTCCTCTGCCATTTCCTTCTATCACCACTCCCACCAGTCTGCCAATCCTCTTATCCTTTCTCTCGGCACTCGCCTCCACCGTCTGGGCACTACCCGATGGCCTGACCTCCTTGCCGCCTGATCACTGGTCGCCCCCCCTTTTTTCCCTACCCCTCCTCACTCCCTGTGTCCCCTTCCTTTCTTCCTCCCCCTTCCCTGCCAACTGCTCCTTGCCTGCGACCCCTCCATCTACGAGTGTCTGCCTCACCGTCAGAGTCGCCAACCGGCTCTGCTGGTCTTCATTTTTATAATCTTCATCTCTCATTCTCACTTCTGCTTCTCTTCCATCTCATCAACGACCGGCTTGTCAATTGAGCCTTTCGTCTTCCTGCTTCTCTTACTGTCCCTTCTACTATCCTTTTCTTTTTACAAAAAAAAAAAAAAAAAAAAAAAAAAAAAAAAAAAAAAAAAAACCACACCAGGCCAGCCATATGAGGCCTTTCGATTTCCACCACTTCTACTGTCTCTCTCTCTCTCTCTCCTGTCTTCTTTGGGTAAAAAAAAAATAAAAATAAAAATAAAAAGCAACATGCACACCACCAAGCCATTCTCTACCGCCAAGACTCCGCTCACCACACCGCCATGAGGAAGGCGAAGCGCCCCGGCGCTAGAACTTCCGTCTCAAGCCGAGGGTCAACCCTCACCAGTGCAGCGTCAGCGTCAGCTCGGAGCGGACCTGTCAACGGAGCTGCCGGAACTGAAGCTCTGAGGAGGGGTGGCGAGTCGTGCTGGGGTAGCCCAGTTGGTAGTCAACTCCCCAGAGAGGCGTGGCAGCATCACACTTCGAAAATCCTTTCGTCGGTGTTACTGCAGGTGCAAACTAATTCGATGCCACAGTACGGAGCGGAATATTTCTCTCCATGTCCAGAGATGCCTGTCCGCTAGTAGTTCTGTGACAGCTGTGTTCCGAACTGGATCAAGACATTTTCCTTTCTGTTGGTTTATACATCCACACGGTGCACTGCCTCAATATTCGCAGCGAGATGATGAATGGTGCGCAAACTGCAGCCTCAGCTGCCCTCCCATCTGATCCAGTAAGTTATGGTCGCCGTCTTGTCCCCGCCAGGTCCTGTGAGACACTGCCCAGACCCATAATTTTTCATTTCCAAGACACATTTCTCTCCTACTCAGCACGTATTCTTCAGCTGCCAGTGTGAATTTCACTTATAGAGACGTCGAAGACGTTCGTAGGTTTGCATATTTTCGGTATCACGCCCGGCAAATATTTTATTATTGAGATGTATCTGTACCTGATTCGGAATGTGCCGTACACAAAACCTTTACTCTGATACATGGTCTTAAAATCAGTAAATTCATTTTTGTCACGAGTACGGTAGAATCGAACTGTAAACATGAAACATGGCAGCCTCGGTCATAAGAGATTTGAAATCATTTATTACAACAAATCTATTTCAGTCGCTGTGTGACGTTATTCAGTGCTAAAAAAGTATAAGACATAAAATCAGACATGAAGACCGTATTATATGAGTAAGTCATACCGACTACATTGAAATTACGACGTAAAGTACATACCAAATATTAAACTCTTGAAGACACATGTAATAGAAGCACATATTACAGCTTCAGCATGGCGTCAATACAGAACATCGCAGGTAACGAACAAGTTTGGAACTGAGCTTCCAGTTTACAGTCGCACGCAGCAAAGTTCGGTACATGGTGTACGCATCAGAGTGCCCTCTTTATTCAAATATCCCATTACAAAGGTCATATTTTACTTGGAGAGGGGGTCCAAGACGGTCGCAGTGACTATGCCATGTTAGGAATTTCACTCTTCTACCATTTTGCAAAATCTTCTCCGGGCGTTTTCTCATATCCGATAGGACAGCTTTGATTCCTCGTGTCAGTAATCGAATAGTTTGTTAAAAACTTACACTGCTATTACACAATGGGTTAGACTTTCGGGAGAACATCATCTATATAATCTGTAAGCAATGATGGGCAGATAAATGCGAGATCTACCACTCATTGTCAGTCAGCTTGACAGCTCATGCATCCAAGTTGCTGACAACAGTTATATACAGAAAAACGTAAAAGAAAATTGTGGATCTCTTGGATGACAATCACTTTGACTCTAGGCAAGGTAAACGCACCAGAGAGGCTATTCTGACATGTGCTTATTAGGGAAGTGACCTTTAAAACAAAACAAAATTAAGAAACTTTCGTACAATATTCAAACCTTGAAAAGGAGTTCGACAACGTAAAATGGTGTGAGATCGAAAGCCCCAAGGGAAAAGGTGTGAGCTATAGGGAAACACTGGTAATGTTCAAAATGTTCAAATGTGTGTGAATTCCTAAGGGACCTAACTGCTGAGGTCATCGGTCCCTAGACTTACACACTACTTAATCTAACTTGTGCTAAGAACAACACACACACCCGTGCCCGAGGGAGGACTCGAACCTACGGCGGGAGGGACCGCGCAATCCGTGACATGGCGCCTCAAACCGAGCGGCCACTCTGCGCGGCTAACACTGGTAATATACAGTCTGTTCCATAAGAAAGGGTATGCTATAATGTTAAATGTAACGTCCGCTGCGACATCTCTGGTAGTGGTCTGGAATCTGTACTCAATACGCTTTTGCACAGTGTGCAGATAAACAGTGTCAGAGTTGAATGTTTTCTGTTTTCTGTTGCAGTTTTGGCTGTTTGCACTCATTTACAGCCAATTTCAACGCTGAAAAAAAGTGCAATATTTATCAAAAATGCCTTCTGAGGTCCGTTAAGAAGCTCTTTGGTTCGAACGAGGCGAACTGCGTGCCTCAAGAGGATAATGATCCGAAACATTGAGGGCGTCTCTGTACAGCGTGGAAACGAGACAATCGGGTGTCCACGATGGAATGGCCTGCAATGTCTCCGGATGCAAATCCGATCGCAAATAATTGGTCGTGTGTTAACATTAAGCTTAAAGGAAAGCCAATATATACTTTGAAGCAGCTGTCATATAAAATCAGGACGATATGGAGATCGTTACCGAGAGAATATGCAGAAAATCTCGTGGAAAGCACGCCAAAAATGTCGCAAGCTATAATCGATAACGGCGATGATTGGATTAACTATTAGGTAATTGTACAATTATTAATAACACGTATTTTGATGTAAACATATATTTATAGTAGTGTCTTTTATTTCATACAGATAACGGCGTACACTTTCTTGTGGAACTGATTGTATAATACGTACAAGAACCGAGAGGGAAAAATGAGAGTGGGTCGTCAAGAATAAAGCGCTCAGGTTGGAAAGGAAATATGACAGCCATGCAATCTTTCGCCCCTACTGTTCAATCTGTACATTCAAGAACAGACGAGGACGCTGTCTACGTGTCCTGTATTATTTATTTAATAAATTCCTTAACAGCTGTTGGCAATCATCTTGAAAAAAAATGTTTGAAGCAATTCTGCTATCTTTCTAACCAAATGACGCTTGATGGACGAATGAAGGAAAGAATAAAAACCGGAGTAGCACACGCAGAGATGGCATTTGTGGCCAGAAGAAGTCTGCTAGTTTCAATCATCGGCCTTAATTTGAGGAAAAATTTCCGAGAATGTACGTTTGGATCACAGCACTGTATGGAAGTGAATCATTGACTATGGGAAAATTACAAGAGAAGGTATCTGAAGTGTTTGACATTTTGCGCTACAGAAGGATGCTGAAAATTATGTTTTCTATCAGTGGACGTTCTCCAGAGAACTGATAAAGTAAGAAACTTGCGGAAAACATTGACATAACGAACCGACAGGATAACTGTAAAAAATGTGTATGAAATCTTATGGGACTTAACTGGTAAGGTCATCAGTCCCTAAGCTTACACACTAGCTAACCTAAATTATCCTAAGGACAAACACACACACCCATGCCCGAGGGAGGACTCGAACCTCCGCCGGGACCAGCTGCACAGTCCATCACTGCAGCGTCCTAGACCGCTCGGCTAATCCCGCGCGGGGGACAACTGTACATTTGTTAAAACATCGGAGAAATAACGTCCGTAGTTCTGGAAAGAACCGTAAAGGATAAAGGCGGGAGGGGAGACAGAGACTGGAAAACGTGTAACAAATAATTGATGATGTAGGATGCAAGTTCCACATTCCGATGATGAAGTTTGCACCAGAGAGGAATTCGTGGTGGCTGCATGAAACCAGCCAGATGACACAAAAAGAAACTTAAAACTTCTCCTTGCCCATGACAGTGAAAGACAGACGTCTCAGAAATGTTTATCTGTAAGTACTGACAGGTCGTTGGTGTGAACCCACCAGCATCTGGTTGCTGTTCAGAACGCTTCCGTTATTTCAGTTAGTTGTGGTATGTTGCGTGTCTTTGTCCAACAGCTTCCGTTCAGTGTTGTTACTAAGAGTATTGTGACAATAGGTTTACAGTTTACGTCCACTGTGATGTGTGAACTAGGTGAAGTGTATATCTGTGTGTGTGTGTGCGCGCGCGCCTATGTGTGTGTGTGTGTGTGTGTGTGTGTGTGTGTGTGTGTGTGTGTGTGTGTGAGTCCTATGAGTACAGATAAATTTGGGATCATCTTATATTTGAATTTTGATGTTTGGTGGACTAGTACTGAGAAGGAAACTATCTTTACCGTCCAATATTTTGTGAATTAGTGTTTTGACATCTCTGATAGCAAGTACACACGTAGTCTAGACAACTCTTCTAAAAGCGAAATTCTTATGTTCCAAAGAGGTCAGTCAGTGAAGTCGACTCTTTTAAACCCAGTGTAGCTTAAGCGCTCACTTGGGAGTATCATGTCCAAGATTTTGTGAAGGAACCAAATGCTATTATTTCGATGTAAGAATATTCCCGAAAAAATACTAAGGATTGCTGATTTTGGTTCTGTTTCTCCTTAGCTATCAGATAGATGATGATGTTTGGTTTGTGGGGCGCTCAACTGCGCGGTTATCAGAGCCCGTACAAAGTCCTAACCTTTGCTCTGTCCAAACTCGCCGCTATCATGAATGATGATGAAATGAGGAGGTCAACACAAACACCCTGTCATCTCTAGGCAAGTGAAAACTTGCTATCATATTCTGTGGAAATTCTGTACGCGCTACAGCAATATTCTTAGCACAATACCGGTCGGTCAGATCCCCGTCGTCTGTTCACGAACTTGTGTAGGTCGTTTTTGCATAGTCTTGAATTTCTAACTCTGTACATGTATCCCATCTTGCGAGTAGTTGTTCACAGTACTGACGCCTTCAGAAGCAACTGCGGCATTCACTCAGTAAACTCTGGAAGGAGAAACGATTTGAACTTGGGTAACATTTCGTTAAGCACTGTAGGGAAAAGTGTGCGCTACTGAGCAGGTTCTATTTTCAGTAGCCCTCCAGCAGTACTGGAAAAACTAGGTGATAAATCCCAAGCACTCGAATGTAATTTCAATTATTTCCTTGTGGCGCGCCACTTCTATACAGGAGTTCCTCGCAGTAGTTGAGAAATTGTGACTGGTGTGTCTCATTTATTCGTATTAACTTTCGATTTTTCATGTTTTATTAATGCGTTGCTATCTCCCGTTTATAAATTTCCTGATCAGTATTCTGTAAATTATGCACTGACTTGTTCCATAGTGAAGTAGCTTTTGTTGCTTTTATCTTACTGCACCCGATAAATGAATAAAATTCCTGACTAAATATTAGTTTTCTAATATCCGCACTAATCCTTGTTAGCTCTATTTGCCAGGGGTCTCCGTCACTCTGTTATCACTCTGATCCACAGGCGAAACGAGTTTTGAGTGCCCGTCCAATCGCTCCCTACCAAGCTTTTAGACGGGGGTGGATTGGGGAACTGTGACAACGACGACGACGACGATATAGTCTAGGACGTCGGTCGGATGGTCGGATCCATTCCCTGACATAATATAGTTTCTTTTAAATGCTCGTGGAGAGAACGTTTACTTGATCAGTGACTACTACAAGATACCATGGTAGGTATTAAACGTAGATTACTGTCCACTTCTCAGTTACACTTTATCCCCATGGTTTTCTTAAAGTTCCTTTTGAAATTATTCATCGACCTAAGTACTGTAAAACTGAAGTAATAAATGAGAAATGAATTAAAAGAGAACTGTGATTACTTCTAAAGGTGAAACTCCTATCAGGGTGGTATTCATTTTCCAACCGATTGAGAGAAGCTTTTCTTGATTAATATACTCGTATAATGGAAACTGAGCTGAAACATGTGATCATGCAGGGTGTAACAGAAAGGTATGGGCGAACTATCAGGAAACATTCTTCACACGTAGAGGAAGAAAAAATTATATAGACCAGTATACGATTTATTTCGACGTTAAAGGTCAGTTTCCACAACTCTTAAACACATTAATCACGGTAAACACTCATGAAAAGAACATAACTGCACACTATGAAACACTCTCTAGACAGTCACGTGGTCAAAATACACTCCTGGAAATGGAAAAAAGAACACATTGACACCGGTGTGTCAGACCCACCATACTTGCTCCGGACACTGCGAGAGGGCTGTACAAGCAATGATCACACGCACGGCACAGCGGACACACCAGGAACCGCGGTGTTGGCCGTCGAATGCATTTGTGCACCGCCACCGTCAGTGTCAGCCAGTTTGCCGTGGCATACGGAGCTCCATCGCAGTCTTTAACACTGGTAGCATGCCGCGACAGCGTGGACGTGAACCGTATGTGCAGTTGACGGACTTTGAGCGAGGGCGTATAGTGGGCTTGCGGGAGGCCGGGTGGACGTACCGCCGAATTGCTCAACACGTGGGGCGTGAGGTCTCCACAGTACATCGATGTTGTCGCCAGTGGTCGGCGGAAGGTGCACGTGCCCGTCGACCTGGGACCGGACCGCAGCGACGCACGGATGCACGCCAAGACCGTAGGATCCTACGCAGTGCCGTAGGGGACCGCACCGCCACTTCCCAGCAAATTAGGGACACTGTTGCTCCTGGGGTATCGGCGAGGACCATTCGCAACCGTCTCCATGAAGCTGGGCTACGGTCCCGCACACCGTTAGGCCGTCTTCCGCTCACGCCCCAACATCGTGCAGCCCGCCTCCAGTGGTGTCGCGACAGGCGTGAATGGAGGGACGAATGGAGACGTGTCATCTTCAGCGATGAGAGTCGCTTCTGCCTTGGTGCCAATGATGGTCGTATGCGTGTTTGGTGCCGTGCAGGTGAGCGCCACAATCAGGACTGCATACGACCGAGGCACACAGGGCCAACACCCGGCATCATGGTGTAGGGAGCGATCTCCTACACTGGCCGTACACTACTGGTGATCGTCGAGGGAACACTGAATAGTGCACGGTACATCCAAATCGTCATCGAACCCATCGTTCTACCATTCCTAGACCGGCAAGGGAACTTGCTGTTCCAACAGGACAATGCACGTCCGCATGTATCCCGTGCCACCCAACGTGCTCTAGAAGGTGTAAGTCAACTACCCTGGCCAGCAAGATCTCCGGATCTGTCCCCCATTGAGCATGTTTGGGACTGGATGAAGCGTCGTCTCACGCGGTCTGCACGTCCAGCACGAACGCTGATCCAACTGAGGCGCCAGGTGGAAATGGCATGGCAAGCCGTTCCACAGGACTACATCCAGCATCTCTACGATCGTCTCCATGGGAGAATAGCAGCCTGCATTGCTGCGAAAGGTGGATATACACTGTACTAGTGCCGACATTGTGCATGCTCTGTTGCCTGTGTCTATGTGCCTGTGGTTCTGTCAGTGTGATCATGTGATGTATCTGACCCCAGGAATGTGTCAATAAAGTTTCCCCTTCCTGGGACAATGAATTCACGGTGTTCTTATTTCAGTTTCCAGGAGTGTAGTTTACTGCAGCTGTCTTACGCTGGCACTACGGTTATCGTGAACCGCACGAAGAAGTTCCTCCTCCAGTCGAGGTGTCCTCGTCCTTCCACGCTTCGTCCCAGTCGCGAATAGTGGCCGTAAACGTTCCACGCTCCCTATGACGACGATAAATTGCTTGAAACGACCTCATGGGGCAGCACCGTCGTTCTAGATGTTTTTCCCGATACAAACGTTAATCGCCATGGCCCTTACCAGTTGTTAATCCGCGCAGGAAATGGGGCACCTCCAGCATCGATTACACTTCAATTGCACTGCACCGGACACCGAGTTCGTGACGAGCGCTAAATAGTTGATTCTACGTGCTTGCACAGTTCGTAATGAACACTAAACACTTGATGCTATGTGCTAAATCCTAGTATCAACATGACCAATGAAGTTAGTCGCGTGTTAACAAAAGCAGTGAAATGAATCGCTTGTCAGCATTACCTTCTTTCAAGTAGAACAACAAACACTGGCAGAGAACCTAAGAATTATAACTTACTGTACGTTCTAAACAAACTAAACCAAGAGGGTATTTCGAACATTTCATGCACGAAAACTTTTCATGTAATGGTGGAATGTTCTGGTTCTGTGTGTTTCCAGTGATTAATGTCATTATGAAGCGATGTATAAAATAGCCTCTGACATGGAAATAAAGCGTTTCAAGACCCATGTTCATGTAACACATTTTATTCCTCTATGTTTGAGGACTATTTCCTTAAAGTTTGGCCATACCTTTCGTGGAACCGCAAAGCTCACTTATTACGTCCAGTGCCTTCTTCCCTAAACTAATCCTATCAGCATCGCCAGATTTAATTCAGCTTTATTACATTACCCTTGTTCCATTTTTATTGATGTTCTTCCTACAATCTCTTTTCAGGACGCTATCCGTTCTGACCAGACGAAATTACAATCGTCTGGCCACGATTGTGGGTTCTTTGATCGCGCGGTGAGGTGAAACATTAAACTAGAGCACATGAAATACTAATTCCCTCTATTATATAAATGACTAAAACATTTACTTAACATTGACACAGATCTTTGCCACAGGTCTGTTAAAGCATCACTTTATGCACGGATTCACAAACTAGTCTCTTGTAGTAAAATGTTCCACATTTAAATGAACAAGTTCGTCAAAAACTTTGATGGTCACCGTCCTACTCGATGATGATAACTGCTGTAGCTGAGATATCGAACTGGGCAGAGAGAAGGCACTATATTGACCTCAGTGTGAGGGCGCTGCAGGTCTGATAGGGGAGGTGTGGTCTGCAGGAGCGCCTCCCATACGTCGTCGTGGATTGCAACGATACCTCGCCAATATCTGTCGTATCGATTCCCTTTGCTAACTTTGGTGTGGCAATTTGATCTCTGTATGATACCACACTATCAATTCCTGCCACCAAATCTTCCAAGTCCTTTGTCGCGTCACACAGAATTTCAGTCACTGGCAAGCCTCCAAGTTTTTATTTCTCCTTCCTGCACTGCTTTCTCAGTGTACAGACTGGATAAAATGCAGGATAGGTCAGAACACTGTCTCACTATTGATTCATTTTCATGACTCGTGACTCTTGTAACGGTGTCTGATTTCTGTACAAGTAGTTTACCCCTGACAAATTCGGAATCTCATAGAGCGTACTCCAGTCAATATAGTGAAAGCATTTTCTAAATCTACAAATTCTATGAATATGGATTTGCCTTTCTTCTATCTACCTTCTAAGAATGATCTTACGGTCAGTACTGTCTCATGTACTCTTATATTTTCCCATTTTATTTATTCTCATGTCAGAAACATACATAGGTGCGCAATTAATATGTCATACAGCCTTTGACCAAAATTTAGCCACTTCCAATCCATTTTCTGTTGCTTGAGGGAGGTCTTCTGCAATACAGGAGACTGGACACAGTCGACGTCTCCACAGTTATACTTAATATTGTTTTCTGTGCCGTATCCCATCTTCCCTGATGAAACCTTGACCTACCCACTCCTGATCTCAGCCTATTAAAATGATTTCCGTGTCATCCATTCCTCGTCATGTCCTGCAGGCAGAGTCTCAAAAACTCTTTTCCAACCAGAGGGATGGTAAGTCTTATGCATCCAAAATCACGCCCTGGCGTTTTCGTCAGTGTTAGTAAGTACCTTTGATGTTCTAAAGGAACTTTTCCTTGACTTATGTCGCTGCGAGTGCCGTTTATGGCCATAAAGGGGATGGATTTGTTGTTGTCCCACTTTTTCGTTCCTTATTCGCCGTAATTACTCTTAGAATGGGAGGTGGTGCTATTCCTGCAAGGTGGCACATCCATTCGACAGGAGAAGATTTCAAGCAACCTGTCATGATTCTGCAGATGTCGTTGGCAACTACGTCTACCTGTGTGGCATGCGATGAATTACACCAGACAGGACAAGCGAACTCTGCGGCAGAATAGGCTAACGCAGGTGGAGAGGTTTGGCTGGTTTCAGGTTGACTGCACGACGGAGATCCAGCCAATTTTATTAACAGATTGTTCCTAGCGGAAACTTTCAATCTGCAATTTGTGCAGTGTCTTGAAAGTAAGAGATCCGTCCAGCGTCACTCCTAGGTATTTTGGAGTGTAGCAATGTTGTAACCCAACTTCTGACCATACTATCATCAACTTACGAGTAGCTTCCCTATTTCTCAAACGAAAAGCACACACTTGAGTCTTTGAGGGGTTTGGTTGAAGCTGATTTGTGCTACAGTATCTTGGTCGATCTTCAAGGACATTCGTGAGGGTATTCTTAACTGATTCGAAGTCTGTGTGGCAACATGAAGGTCGTTAGCATACAGGAAGCTCCTGGTGTTGGGAGCTATATGTTGGGCGTTTTTATACATGTTGCATAGGATTGGAGCCCACACGCTTCCTCGGGGAAGACCGTTTTTCTATAGTCTATATCGACTGCACTGCCCTTGGAAATCAACGAAGAACCAGCAGTTTTGCAGAATTGTTGCGATGAACTTAGGTTAAAACCCTTGGTCATATTGTGTACCTTGAATAGTAGTAGCTGGTGGTTGACAGTGTCATAGGCCGCTGATAAGTCGACAAATCGATAAATATGACCCCTGTCCCATAACCCAAACTAATATTCTCCCTGGACACGTACTATCAGTCTTTCTGCTCTTATGTAAATGATTTGTTCAAAAAAATGGTTCAAATGGCTCTGAGTACTATGGGACTTAACATTTATGGTCATCAGTCCCCTAGAACTTAGAACTACTTAAACCTAACTAACCTAAGGACATCACACAACACCCAGTCATCACGAGGCAGAGAAAATCCCTGACTCCGCCGGGATTCGAACCCGGGAACCCGGGCGTGGGAAGCGAGAACGCTACCGCACGACCACGAGCTGTGGACTAAATAATTTGTATTGGTATTTTTGACCATGACTTATTAAACATGATTTGCGGTATAAACCCCTGTCATCACCTGCTTTCTTTGGTACATCAGTTATTACATTCTTCTTGAAGTCTCAGGGCATACTAGTTTTCTCATGATACTCAAAATGATCTAAGTAATTCTGGTGAAATGTCATCCAACGCAGGTACCCTGTTTCGACTTAAGTTTTCTAATGTTCTGTAAAATCCTTCACACAGTATGGAATCCCTGTTCTCAGCTTCATTGTTTTTCTCTTCCCATTCCATGATGTTGCCTTCACGTTTTTGCCCTCAGTATAGATGCTCTGTGTATTGCTTCCAATTTTCACTGCTTAGTATCGATTTCCTACCTGAGCTGTTCATACCCATAAAGCTGCTTCTCTTTTGTCCAACTGCATTTTTATAATTTCTCTTTTCGTCGGTTAAATTCAGTGCCTAGTGTGTTGACCAAGAATTTATACTGGGCCTATGTGTTGTTTCTCTGCTGTCTTCAGTCTTTCGTATATCACAGCTACCTATTCGTCTCTGCTGCGTTTATTTCCCCTGTTTCAGTCATTCGTTCCCTAATGTTAGCTTTGAAACTCTCAAGAACCTCTGGTGCTTTTGAGTTACGCAGGTTTCATTTTCACAAGTCCTTACGTTCCTGCTGTTCACTTTTAATCTGTTGTGCAGCCTATCTATTTCTCTTTTTAAATTCTATAACCTATCTATCCAACTAGTGATCTAAGATTCCTCATAGAATGCTAAATGTTTTTATGATAACGTCCTCCTGAGTATACCCGAAAAAAGGATCTTCGGAATATTTTTCCCAAGAGGACGCCACCTCATCAGCTGCATTCCTGGAACTTATTTAAACACTGTTTACATGATGATGAAAATTTGTGGTATCATCATAAGTGAGATCAGTTGCTCTGCCGTATTTTCTTGCTTAAGTGACTGGATTCGCTGGTACGTCTGGTCGCTCATGCGAGCAGGCAGTTTTCTTATACATGTTCTACTACTTGGATGCTTTCACTCTCGACCTGAACTTCCTACCACATGAACAGTCAGTTACATGTATGCCACTTTCTGCATCACTTGTATTAACCTTCGTTTTACAGTTTAACACCCTACTCTTTTACTGTAAACTTCTCCTTAACGAAGCTGACTCGAACTGGGAAATAATCAGGGGGGATTGTTATTGTGTAAACCATTAATTATTATTGTTGATTCTGGCGGCTAATGCTTACCTACAGTTTTCTTTCTTTACAAAAAACTCAGTCACATTATCATTGGCATTGGTGTCCTTCATTGTTACTCTCTCTTCAGGTCTCTCAAATGCAAAGCACTATTTGTCTTTATCGATGATTGCGTTAATTTCTTCAAAAACTCATAGTTTTCAATACCCTATAACAACAGCAAATATTTTATTTTGACCAAATCGTTTCAACTGGTCATACATGGCAATAAGCTTGAGTTGTAAATAAAACGTTATAAATTTTGAAAAAGTCATCATTTATCGAATTTATACAAAAACACCACACAGCAAGTATCTTTAATTATCACCCTCTAAAAATAGGTGAGGAAATTGCTGGAAATAGTTTAGAAGCGAAAGCAAACCAGTATCCTACACTCAAGAAGCAATACAGGACAAATTTAGTGAATTATGAAGTAATCCCACATCCCCAGCCAAAATAAGAAAGATTGTCACGACTCTAAAAAGTAACATTTCCTACGGGATGGAAAATATATTCTATAAGACAATTAGCTAGTCCATCATTAACTCAAAATGTTTTCCCAGAAAGATTTAAATACGTTACCGTTAGGCCTCTATAAAAAGGGGGACTTTACAGACGTCAATACGTGCTACCTGGTGTCACGCCAACATTTTCTAAAACTTTTGAGAAGGTTAAGTACTCCATATTTGTCATATAACTGTGCAGTAATGGGACTTAGCCAATCACGGTTTGGATTTCAAAGTGACTATTTTAATGAGTCAGCTATTTGTACATTTACTGAGAATGTAATAAAATTTTAAATGATAAAATAGTTCATCTGTGACTAATAGAAGGCACTTTATTGTGTCGATTATAGTATTCTGTATGAAGAGTTAAGTTTTTGTGGAATTGTAGTTCAGAAACTACCTGATTCAGTTCATATTTTAGAGGCAGTTGTCCGAATAATGCAACGAGGTACGCCACATCTTCTGCATGAGGGTGAGTACAGTTGGAGTCCCTCTGGGTTAAACATTTGCCTCACTACTGGTCTTACTTTGTATTAATGATCTGCCATTTCATTCGAATCAAGAGGCTTAATTTTTCCTGTTCGGAGGACATGCGAGTATTGTTGTGAAGCAGGGCAAAGAAGTATCAACAGAGAAAATAGCAAATAATGTTTTTGTGAAAGTTACTGAATTGGTTTCCACAAACGGACTAGCTTAAAACTTTGAGAAAAAACGGAATTCATCCAGTTTTGTACTATAAAAAATATCCTCCCTCCTGTTAACGTAATATACCAACACGAAATAACAGGCAAGACCGAAAATTGCTAATTCTAAGGTGCACATATTGATGAAATCTTAAAGTGGAAAAGCCATACAATAGACCTACTAAAAAGTTTACGTTCGGTTACTTTTGCCATAAAAATAACTGCCAACTTCGGGGATACAGAAGTCAGTACGCTAACATATTTCGCGTATCTTCGCTCGTTGATGTCTTATGGGATAATAACTCCTCTCTTAGGCAAAAAGTACTTCTTACACAAAAGAAAATGATTAGAATTATGTGTGGAGCTTGCACACGTTCATCTGTTGGTATCTCTTTAAGCAGCTGGGACTATTAAGCGCAGCCTCACAGTAAATTTATTCGTTTACAAAATTCGTTACCAACAATCCAGATAAGTTTGAGAGTAATAGGGATCTTCACACGTAGAGCCCCCCCCCCCCCCCCCCAAAAGAAAAAGACCAGGACAGGTTATATTTCACAGTGTTTTGTGTAATAAAGACCTAGGTGATACGCAAAAGCACTGTGCTGTTTACAATTGCATAACAGCTTTCCGCCTTGGTGGAGAGTCACTCAGTTTGAGGAGAGGGAAGTGTATCCACTTCGTACCCTGTCCATTGAGATGATGGTTTTATGTCATAGTCTTGACCACGTAAGACAATAGAATCCGTCCCTACTTGCAGGTGATTCTAAACTGATTAGTTAAGAAATTGAGGTGTACAGAGGCTGCAACACGCAAAGAAAATGTATGCCAATAAAATATTCACACATTAGAGGCAGGAAACTACACATTCCAGAGAACAGCCTTCACTAGAGTATAGCCAAGAATTCATTGCAGGCAGCGACAAGGGAAAATGAGACACGCAAAAGAAAACAGGTACTGTTATTAAATAGTTAAGCCGTCGGCGCACTGGACGAGTTAGCTAACGTTTACGTAGCTCTGTACGAGTTTTTTGACGTCTCTTTCTGCTATTCGCGACCCCTCGACAAATATGGGCCTTGCAACGAACTTCTGGCGTCACACTAGTCGGCTCGGGTCCGTACAGGGCCCACGGGAAATCAGCGTGTAATTGAAAATGTACACACTGAAGGCATTAATTTTGTCGTGTACTGTCGAGAACTTGCATACATTTAAACGCGCATTCAAGAATCATTAAACTTGTCTGAAATAGTTACTCGCTCTGCGTCGGAGACGGCTGCTGTCACTCTTAAGATCCGTAGTGTTACATGCTGTGACGTACGCGGCCTGTCTTTCTCGTGGGCCTCACTATTATTTCAAGCTGAGGAGGCAGTTCGTGACGTGAAACACAAAAAAGGTTTGAAATACTTCGGTGGCATGTCACATAAAGTAGAACCAATAGAAACCATGAAGGCTCATTACTTCACAAGCAGGAAGCATGAGGACCGCAGAAAGGAAGACACCATATTGTATTTTTCATGTTCAGTAGAATCCCATATTTGATGGATTTACATGAAGGAAAGCAGTTGCTGACAGGAGTGAAAATTCCAGAACTATCAGTTTATAAGTCATTGTTGCAAAATACTAACACGAATTCTACACATAAGAATGGATAAACTGGTAGAAGGTGACCTCATGGAAGATCAGTTTTCCGGAGAAATGAAGGGACACGTGAGGCAGTACTAAGCCTGTGACTTATTTTAGAAGATAGGTCCTAGCCAACACTGAAAAGTGTCTGGGACGCTATCTATTCCAAACGGGAGGCAGTCTAGGGTCTAGAGTCTGAAGGCGTATCGATGACCAGTTTCTGTTGGTATTCTACATCAAAGTGTAGCTGGAGGTAGGCACCCTTGAGACCAATTTTGGCAAAAATAGTACCACCCACCAAGTGGATCAAAATGTTTTCGACTTTATGGATGCGGTAGGAATCGACTAAGGACTGGGAGTTGATCATGTCTCAGAAATCCCCACAGATTCGCTAGGCGCCATTTGGCTTCTCGACCAGAACAACAGGCGTCGCCCATTAGCTATTAGAGACGAGCGTAAGAATGCATTCTTGTTGCAAATGCTGGAGTTCAAGCTACAGCTTGTTAGAGACGGTGACATGTACAGTACTTGCAGAGGGACAGCGGATGAGCGCAGGGTCATATGGGCCTCAAAACCTTTGACGCCGGAGTCGGGTGGCGAAAACACCGAACTAAAACGGGTAAACAAATCGTCCAGGAGACATGACATAACCGAGGGAGTGGACGGTAGGCGTGGAATGGTGGATCTCGAAGTCCAACGCACCAAATACACTCCTGGAAATGGAAAAAAGAACACATTGACACCGGTGTGTCAGACCCACCATACTTGCTCCGGACACTGCGAGACGGCTGTACAAGCAATGATCACACGCACGGCACAGCGGACACATCAGGAACCGCGGTGTTGGCCGTCGAATGGCGCTAGCTGCGCAGCATTTGTGCACCGCCGCCGTCAGTGTCAGCCAGTTTGCCGTGGCATACGGAGCTCCACCGCAGTCTTTAACACTGGTAGCATGCCGCGACAGCGTGGACGTGAACCGTATGTGCAGATGACGGACTTTGAGCGACGGCGTATAGTGGGCATGCGGGAGGCCGGGTGGACGTACCGCCGAATTGCTCAACACGTGGGGCGTGAGGTCTCCACAGTACATCGGTATTGTCGCCAGTGGTCGGCGGAAGGTGCATGTGCCCGTCAACCTGGGATCAGACCGCAGCGACGCACGGATGCACGCCAAGACCGTAGGATCCTACGCAGTGCCGTAGGGGACCGCCCCGCCACTTCCCAGCAAATTAGGGACACTGTTGCTCCTGGGGTATCGGCGAGGACCATTCGCAACCGTCTCCATGAAGCTGGGCTACGGTCCCGCACACTGTTAGGCCGTCTTCCGCTCACGGCCCAACATCGTGCAGCCCGCCTCCAGTGGTGTCGCGACAGGCGTGAATGGAGGGACGAATGGAGACGTGTCGTCTTCAGCGATGAGAGTCGCTTCTGCCTTGGTGCCAATGATGGTCATATGCGTGTTTGGCGCCGTGCAGGTGAGCGCCACAATCAGGACTGCATACGACCGAGGCACACAGGGCCAACACCCGGCATCATGGTGTGGGGAGCGATCTCCTACACTGGCCGTACACCACTGGTGATCGTCGAGGGGACACTGAATAGTGCACGGTACATCCAAACCGTCATCGAACCCATCGTTCTACCATTCCTAGACCGGCAAGGGAACTTGCTGTTCCAACAGGACAATGCACGTCCGCATGTATCCCGTGCCACCCAACGTGCTCTAGAAGGTGTAAGTCAACTACCCTGGCCAGCAAGATCTCCGGATCTGTCCCCCATTGAGCATGTTTGGGACTGGATGAAGCGTCGTCTCACGCGGTCTGCACGTCCAGCACGAACGCTGGTCCAACTGAGGCGCCAGGTGGAAATGGCATGGCAAGCCGTTCCACAGGACTATATCCAGCATCTCTACGATCGTCTCCATGGGAGAATAGCAGCCTGCATTGCTGCGAAAGGTGGATATACACTGTACTAGTGCCGACATTGTGCATGCTCTGTTGCCTGTGTCTATGTGCCTGTGGTTCTGTCAGTGTGATCATGTGATGTATCTGACCCCAGGAATGTGTCAATAAAGTTTCCCCTTCCTGGGACAATGAATTCACGGTGTTCTTATTTCAATTTCCAGGAGTGTACATCGATCCCCAATAAATATACAGCCCCAGACAGTTCACTACTAGGCCGCATGCCTTGATGGAGTAGGTTCCACACTGGAAGACAGCCATGAACGGGTCTCAAAAACGGACGATGCCATTATTGTACGACTCCATCTGGAAATCCACAGGCTGGCGGGGTAGGGCGCCTACCTGCTGGTTGGAGCGCCAGTCGGTGATTGTGGCCAAGAAGCCCCCCACCAATTTGCAAGTGGAGAGGCACATCAGCAATGTAGACTGTCAGGGAGTGGCAGATATGAAGTCATATTGAGGTTTCAGCCACTGAACGTACGAATGCTTTGCTTAATGAAGGCACTCACAAGTTCCTAACCAGCTCTATCGGCGCTCACGTAAGTCAAAAATAAAGCTTGTCGCCACTAAAAAATCCGCTATAGGTGGAACTAAAGGCAATAATTTTCCACAAATATAGTTTACTGGAAAAAAATAGTATGCTCGTCTGTTCCGACAAAACCAAACACAATTAACACTCAAAAATGACTGATAGGCTGAAGGTCTTTCTTCAACAACTCAAAAGTCTCGTACTTCTTCAAGTTTTCCACAAACAAACTGTTAAAAAGTTATACTGCTGCGGATGGAAACCATGTTCCACAAGAGTTTACTTTTAGTACGGGCACAGTGATATACACTACTGGCCGTTAAATTGCTACACCAAGAAGAGATGCAGATGATAAACGGGTATTCATTGGACAAACGTATTATACTAGAACTGACATGTGATTACATTTTCATTCAACTTGGGTGCATAGATCCTGAGAAATCAGTACCCAGAACAACCACCTCTGGCCGTAAGAACCGCCTTGATACGCCTGGGCATTGAGTCAAACAGGGCTTGGATGGCATTTACAGGTACAGCTGCCAATGCAGCTTCAACACGATACCACTGTTCATCACGAGTAGTGACTGGCGTATTGTGACGAACCAGTTGCTTGGCCACCATTGACCAGACTTTTTCAATTGGTGAGAGAACTGGAGAATGTGCTGGACAGGGCAGCAGTCGAACATTGTCTGTATCCAGAAAGGCCCGTACAGGACCTGCAACATGCGGGCCAAATGTAGGGTTTCGCAGGGATCGAATGAAGGGTAGAGCCACGGCTCGTAACACATCTGAAATGTAACGACCACTGTTCAAAGTGCCGTCAATGCGAACAAGAGATGACCGAGACGTGTAACCAGTGGCACCCCATACCATCACGTCGGGTGATACGCCAGTATGGCGATGACGAATATACGCTTCCAATGTGCGTTCACCGCGATGTCGCTAAACACGGACGCGACCATCATGATGCTGTAAACAGAACCTGGATTCATCCGAAAAAACGACGTTTTGCCATTCGTGCACCCAGTTTCGTCGTTGAGTGCACCATCGCAGGCGCTCCTGTCTGTGATGCAGCGTTAAGGGTAACCGCAGCCATGGTCTCCGAGCTGATAGTCCATGCTGCTGCAAACGTCGTCGAACTGTTCGTGCAGATGGTTGTTGTCTTGCAAACGTCCCCATCTGTTGACTCAGGTATCGAGACGTGGCTGCACGATCCGTTACAGTGAAGCCGCTAAGATGCTTGTCATCTCGACTGCTAGTGATACGAGGCCGCTGGGATCCAGCACGGCGTACCCTATTATCGTCCTGAACCCACCGATTCCATATTCTGCTAACTGTCATTGGATCTCGACCAACGCGAGCAGCAATGACGCGATACGATAAACCGCGATTGCGATAGGCAACAATCCGACCTTTATCAAAGTAGGAAACGTGATGGTACGCATTTCTCCTCCTTACACGAGGCATCACAATAACGTTTCACCAGGCAACGCCAGACAACTGCTGTTTGTGTATGAGAAATCGGTTGGAAACTTTCCTCATGTCAGCACGTTGTAGGTGTCGCCACCGGCGGTAACCTTGTGTGAATGCTCTGAAAAGCTAATCATTTGTATATCACATCATCTTCTTCCTGTCGGTTAAATTTCGCGTCTGTAGCTCGGCATCTTCGTGGTGTAGCAATTTTAATTGCCAATAGTGTAGATCGTTGTAAAAACAGAATACTGCCAACGCTGTACCAAAGTTTATGAACCAGATTACAAATCCAGCCACGGAGACTGGACCATCGGCGGAGCTGCAGAGAGCAGCACACGGTGTCCGCCAAGGACGCAGCTGGTCGGCAGCAGACGGCGGCGTCGTAGTGGAGCCGACTTCATCTGTAGCTCTGACTAGGCGTGAACTGTCCCTTCACCGCAGTGTAAAGGGCTAAATACTGCCGCGAAGCAGGATATCGCCGGAACTGTTTTAGATCGCATGAGTCGCGTTTGCAAACAGATCCCCACCAGGTCCGCCAACTCTGGTGGCGCTGCTAGGGCTGCCTGGTGGAACTGCTGCAAAACTGTTTTCAAGTGCAGAGCGATTGCAGAGCAGTTAGGCAACCCGCGACGTTATTGTGACAGATGGGTTGCCGAACGTACAGACGCAACGCAACATGTCAGTATCCGTATACAATTACTGCTGTGCTGGATATTGTGAATGGTTTCAGCGATGTGTTAACCGACATGGAGTTGGTGTTTTGGATCGAACTGTTTACACTGATGAGGCTCGATTTCACCTATCAGACTATACTAATTCCCAAATTTCACAGATTTTGTCATCATAAAATTCACATGACTTTGCACAAATGTGGGTTCCCATAACGTGAGAAGCCGGCCGGGGTGGCCGAGCGGTTCTAGGCGCTACAGTTTGGAACTGCGCCACCGCTACGGTCGCAGGTTCGAATCCTACCTCGGGCATGGATGTGTGTGATGTCCTTAGGATAGTTAGGTTTAAGTAGTTCTAAGTTCTAGGGGACTGATGATCTTAGACGTTAAGTCCCATAGTGCTCAGAGCCATTTGAACCATAACGTGAGAGAGAATTATAGGGCCGATCCTTTCCCATACTACTGACACTTCCGATATCTATTGTGCCCAGATCATTTATCCATTTATTGCCCTTATGAAAGAAAATAAGGTCATTCATTCATTTTTCCAACAAGACAACGCTGCTGCTCATACGGCACAGCAGTCCCTACGACTTTTAGTTCAAATCTTTGAAGACATAGTAATTACGAAAGATCTCCGACCCACGCGCTCATCGGATCTGCCTCTGCCCGATTACTTTCTTTGAGGAGCGTCTAAAACGCTTACGCAGCAAAATATCCAAAGATAATAAATGAACTGAAGACAGCGATATTTGATTATCTGTATTCGATGACGCGTCAAGCAGCGGTAAAGGTGTTCACAAATAAACGTAAATGTGTTGAACCATGCCTTCGAGAAAGAGGACAACATTTCCACTACCACTTGTAATATTGGTGGGTACAGTGTATTTAATTGTGATGAATATGATTAATAAATTTCATTGTTTTAACTGTAATAATGTTGAATCCCATTTCCCAACATAACAGCAGTCACTGGCAGTGATTCCCGGCCCCTAGCTTATACAGCGACATGAAATTGCTGCCATGCAATGTATAAGGTTACTTGTTAATTTAATTTCAACAGATTCCTAAATAACACTATCTCAGTAGCTGGAAGTGCATCCCAGATCCCCACGCTGTTATATTCTATAGGATTACCGGTGTCAAGTCTATGTTCTGCAATGGTAGATTTGCTCGGCTGCTGTAAGCGTGTGGGCCGCTTTGGTTCAGTACACTTGTTCTCCACAATCTTGATAGTCAGACCAACGTATGATACGCAGCTGCAAGGAATACAGTAGACATCCGCCTTACGCAAACAAAGATCATCATTTCCGGAACCTAAAAGGACCATGATCTTAGATGGCTGCCGAAAAACACACTTTACATCATATTTCCGCAAAATACGGCCAACCCTGTTAGAAACGCTCTCTGTGTAAGGCGAAAAGGCCCCATAAATTGGTGACACGTCGGTATTATCACCATTTACCCGATGCACAGTTAGGCGATAGCGCAACACACGTCTAATCTGTCTTTAACCACACTACTGGCCATTAAAATTGCTCCACCACGAAGATGACGTGCTACAGACGCGAAATTTAACCGACAGGAAGAAGATGCTGTGATATGCAAATGATTATCTTTTCAGCGCATTCACACAAGGCTGGCACCGGTGGCGACACCTACAACGTGCTGACACGAGGAAAGTTTCCAACCGATTTCTCATACACAAACACCAGTTGACCGGCGTTGCCTGGTGAAACTTTGTTGTGATGCCTCGTGTAAGGGAGAGAAATGCGTACCATCACGTTTCCGACTTTGATAAAGGTCGGATGGTAGCCTATCGCGACATTACTGTTCGCGTTGGTCAAGATACAATGACTGTTAGCAGAATATGGAATCTGTAGGTTCAGGACGATAAGAGGGAACGCCGTGCTGGATCCCAGCGGCCTCGTATCACTAGCAGTCAAGATGACAAGCATCTTAGCGGCTTGGCTGTAACGGATCGTGCAGCCACGTCTCGATACCTGAGTCAACAGATGGGGACGTTTGCAAGACAACAACCATCTGCACGAACAGTTCGACGATGTTTGCAGCAGCATGAACTATCCGCTCGGAGACCATGGCTGCTGTTACCCTTGACGCTGCATCACAGACAGGAGCGCCTGCGATGGTGTACGCAACGACGAAACTGGGTGCACGAATGGTAAAACGTCGTTTTTTCGGATGAATCCAGGTTCTGTTTACAGCATCATGATGGTCGAATCCGTGTTTGGCGACATCGCGGTGAACGCACATTGGAAGCGTGTATTCGTTATCGCCATACTGGCGTATCACCCGGCGCGATGGTATGGGGTGCCACTGGTTACACGTCTCGGTCATCTCTTGTTCGCATTGACGGCACTTTGAACAGTGGACGTTACATTTCAGATGTGTTACGAGCCGTGACTCTACCCTTCATTCGATCCCTGCGAAACCCTACATTTGTACAGGATAATGCACTCCCGCATGTTGCAGGTCCTGTACGGGCCTTTCTGGATACAAACAATGTTCGACTGCTGCCCTGTCCAGCACATTCTTCAGATCTCTCAGCAATTGAAATGTCTGGTCAATGGTGGCCGAGCAACTGGCTCGTCACAAAATGCCAGTCACTACTCTTGATTAACAGTGGTATCGTGTTGAAGCTGCATGAGCAGCTGTACCTGTACACGACATCCAAGCTCTGTTTGACTCAATGTCCAGGCGTATCAAGGCCGTTATTACGGCCAGAGGTGGTTGTTCTGGGTACTGATTTCTCAGGATCTATGCTCCTAAATTGCGTGAAAATGTAATCGCATGTCAGTTCTAGTATAATATATCCGTCCAATGAACACCCGTTTATCATCTGCATTTCTTCTTGGTGTAGCAATTTTAATGGCCAGTAGTATATAACCATTCTGACGAAAGGTGACTCCGAGATGGACTAACTCAGCTGATAAACTCTCAGGGCCCGAAATTACATGGGCCCTGCGAACCAAGGTGCGAAGTACTCCTTCACGTTCAGCCGGACGGTGACAACTGTCAGCCTGCAGATATAACTCAGTGTGAGTAGGCTTCCTATAAACAGCATGTACCAACGTACCATCCACCTTGCTCCTGATCAACACGTCCCGATGGTAAAACGAATATTCGGGTGGATTGAATTCAGGTACTCTAAAATGTCGTTCAAAATCTCACTGCCATGAGGCCAAACAACAAAAGTATGGTCTACATATCTGAAACAACACACAGGTTTCAAAGTCTCCGACTCCAAGCCATGATCCTCGAAATCTTCCATAAACAAACTGGGAATAATAGGTGACAACGGGCTTTCCATCGCAACTCCATTTGTCTGCTATTTGTACAGGTCATTGAATAAGTAAGTGGAAGTCAATACACATCGAAACAGCTTTGTCAATTCTGCACCAAACTTAAACTCAATCATCCATAACTGATCACATCAAATCTTACTCGAATATCAGGTCATTAAAATGCATTCCCTCTAATCGACATAAGAGATCCGTCGATATGCTGTACTCACACCGACCTACTATAGGGCTCAGCAGGGTAGAAAGGTGTTTTGCTACACGATATATCGGTACACCAGTATTGCAATAGGACGACGAGAAATCCTTTTCCTTTTGGACCTTAAGGAGGACATATTCCATAAGAATTGAGACTGTTGACGATATCCTGCCATTAGGAACATTTCCTTAGGGGACTGCTAGCCTTTGTCTCAACACTTTTTGTGGGTTCAGCACCGATCCTGAGATCCGCTGAATGAGACAGTAAACACTGCATATTTTGAACATAATCCTGCTTGTCCAAAGCAGTGGTACATTGCTCTTATCCGCACGTAAAATAGCAATATCCGGATCAGTATTAAGTGAACGTAAAGAAGCCGTCTCAGCTAATGTGATATTACTCTTGGATGGACGTGCCCAGTCAATACACGACATGATTCCCTCGAACCCTTCACTGTAACACCAGGAGTTAGTCTAAAAACATTCTGTTCAACATAACTAATAAAATCAGCCTCTGGAAAAAGACTGGAAATCGGTGCAAACTTTAAACCTTTCTCTAGCACAGACAAATCTGCGTCGTCAAAACCTTTCTCCGTGAGGTTTATCATAGAGCGTCGAGAAATAGTACTCGACTCAGAGCCACGGAAACGTTCACACTTCGCCAGATGCCAGGCAGTTATAGAATGAAATTCCCAGCATAGTGCGACCATGAAGCACTGTCCAACCAGTCCCAAGAAAAAGCTGACATTTTTGAAGCCATCATTAAATGGAGCAGAAGTAGTTCCTTGGAAACAAAAGCCAACTGTCGACGTTTGTAATGGATCCTTTCACAAAAAGAATTTATATGCTCTCCCTGAGGTCCACAAGGAGAGGGTTCCTCTTCGTCCGATTGTGAATAACATTGGTGCTTCGACATATCGTGTAGCATAACACGTTGGTACCCTCTTGAGCCCTATAGTATGTCGGTGTGAGCACCACGTTAAGAAAATGGACGGATTTCTTACGATTCGAGGGAATGCGTTTGAGTGACTCTGATATTCTAGTAAGTTTTGATGTGGTCTCTCACTTCAGTCATGTTCCCCTGTCCGATTCGTTGTGGTTGATTGAGGTTAGTATTGGTGCTGAATTAACAAACGTATTTTGACATGTGTTGACTACCATTTACGTTTTATTCAGTGATCAGTACCACGTCCAGATAGATGGAGTTACAATGGGAAATCCGTAGTCATCTACTACTGTCAGTTTCTTTATGGAAGACTTCGAGGCAGATGCCTTGGAGTCGACGGCTTTGAAATCTGCGTGTGCGTAATTTTTTTTTTTCAGATATGTAGATGATACTTTTGTTGTTTAGCCTCATGGCAGTCAGAATTTGAACCACTTTTTGAAAACTTTAATTCAATCCAGTCGAATATTTGTTTTGTGACGGAGATGTGTTGGTCAGGAGGAAGGTGGGTGGTAAGCTGGGACGCGTTGTTTATGGGAAGGGGTACTTCGTACCTTGGTTCACAATGCCCGGGTCAATTGGGAGAACCTGAGAGATTGTCAACTGAGTTAGCCCATCTCGAAGTTGCCTTTCGTCAGGATGGTTACGGTGAAAGACAGATTCGGCGTGCGTTGCGCTATCCACCACCTGTGCGCCGGGTGAGTGATGAAAATACCGAGGTGTCACCAAAGTCAGCGATTTTTTTTACCTTACACAGGTAGCATTTCGAATAGGATTGGTCTTATTAAGCAAAAATATGATGTGAAAGGTGTTTCTCGACCGACACCTAAGACCAGTATCCTTTTAGCTTCCGGAAAGGATGTTCTTAGTTAACGTCAGGCGGATGTCTACTGTACTCCTTGCAGTTGTGACACATCATATATTTGTCAGAGTTTCAGGGCTGTGAAGGATCGATGTACTGAGCTCAAGCGGCACTCATGCTTACAACAGCCTAGCAAATCCTCTATTGCAGAATATTGTCTTGGCACCGGTCATCCTATGGAATTTAGGAATACGGAGATTCTGGCATGCACTTCCAGCTACTGGGATAGTGTTATTAAGAAAACTGTTGAAATGATATTAGCAGGTAACATTATAAATACAGATGGTAATTTTTGTTTAAATCTGGCATTGAATCCAGCTTTGTCACGTGTCAAAAAAACCGAGGGTCAGAGTTTATGCTACCTCAGGGGCTGATTATTAATTTCACTATCGATAACTTCTGACGCCGGTCATCTATGGTTTGCACCAGCGTTTACTGTGTGTGTGTGTGTGTGTGTGTGTGTGTGTGTGTGTGTGTGTGTGTGTGTGAGTGTGTGTTTATCTTTATAGAGTTTCTGTGAAAACCGAGATATTCAATTCGCTTGCACAGTGCTTTCTCACTGCTGCTCTGCCATGAAAATGGCGGCGTATGTTCCTGTCGAAATATCGGTGGCTGTCGACGACGACACCCGCCAGCATTCCAGAAAATTATTTGAATAGCTTCTGAGAAGTTTTACATCTCTTTATTCAATAAAAATGCACCCCGCTTCGATCTACTGTGTTGGGAAGTGGAAAGAGAATATATTCTTGAAGGAGCTGAGCATTCCGCCTAGGAATGGTCATCGATTATTCAGTATTCAGGACGATGTCCTGAAGCCAGCCGCCTGCATAACTCAATATCTAGCACGCTGCTGCACATTGCGAAAAGACTGCCCTGCAGATGTACCCTCTGGGTCTTACTCGATATCACTAGATTTTCTATGTTGTGTCGTGTTTATAAGATTAACTGATACGACATTTCTTACAATATTTACTTTATTTCATGTATTTATTTTACCTGTTAACATTAAATGCATCTAAATCACTTTTATATCCATCCTGGCATCCTGACATTTGTTCAAGTTGACTTTACAATGTATATAGCACATAAGTTAAATACAGGTTGTCCCTAAATTATCTTTACAACTTAATAGTTTAATAACTTTAAAACTACATTTTACATAGCACTTAAGTTAAATATTTGGTGTCCCTAATTATCTTTATAACTTAAGACTTTAATAACTTTAAAACTGTACTAGATATTAACAAATGGTTTTAGCATGTCATAAGATAACTGATAAAGATATCTAAGCTTCCAAGTGGCGCAATTCTGACGCAAAATAGTTCTTGAAGACCTGATGAAACTCGGACACCACAGAAGGAAGCACAGTGTGTGCCCTGCTTCATGCAGACGACGCCCGATACCCAAATTCAACGAATCTTTCGAACACAGCGTCGAAGGCAACCACAGTCCGACCAACTATTCGGGCTTGGGATACGTCATTTAAGGAAATAGGTAGTGTTCTCCATAAAAAGGGGGCGGGTCGCCCATCTGTTTCGGACGCCAACACGTATAAGCTACGGCGGGCGTTTGCAGGGATCCCAACAAAATCAGTGCGTACGGCGGCCAGAGAGGTGGAAATGAGACGGTGAGCAGTGCACAATGCGTTGCCTAAGAGGTTACGGCTCTGCATCCCACAAGGTGCAGGTGCTTCAGGCATTAAATCCTACGGACAAAACTCAGCGTGAACAGTTTGCGGTGGGTGTGCTAGGCAAAATTGGCGCAAACAATGTCTTTTTGGAAAAGATCAGTGTCTCCGATGATGCAGCGTTTCATGTATCCGGCATAACGTTCGTATATCGGGTTCATTGAAACCTCATGTTACACTTGAAATGGGAAGAGACCATCACGAGATCAATATTTGATGAGGACTGATGCACTGTTGCATCATTGGTCCATTCTTTTGCAGTGAGATTGCCATGAAAAATGATGTTAAGCTGGAGGTGTTACAAGAGTTAGTTGTGCCACAATTTTAAGACCTTCAAACTGATGTCAACTCCAGCATGATGCGATACCAGCCCACTGGTTCAAATGTCCGCCAATTTCTATGTGGAAAGTTTCAAGACAGGTGGATTGGCCGAGATGATTCAATTAGATGGTTGCCACTAATCCCTTGATCTCACACGACTACACTTCTTCCTGTGGGATTTTTTAAAGGATCAGGACTTGAAGCAACGTATTCGCAGTGCATTTGACTGCCTTGAATGCTGTGGCAGTATTATTAGTCCTGAAGTTTTAGTGAAATTAAGGGTAATGAATGTTATATTGCTAGCGAAGGCCGAAATGCACGCTATAAGCTCACGCAGGATGGCGTGAGGTCTGAAACAGGATACGTAATGAATGCTATAAAGAAAAGTACGTAGCTGCTGGAATACTTGACTTTAATCCATCATTTGTATACATCGTTCTTGATGAGACATGCTTCATACGATAACTATCAATTGCTATGGCGTCTTGCTAGGTCGTAGCCATTGACTTAGCTCAAGGCTATTCTAACTATCTTCTATGCAAATAAACGAGGCTTCGTCAGTGTTGCATCGCTAGCTAAGTCGTCCGTACAACTGGGGCGAGTGCTAGTAAGTCTCTCGAGACCTGCCGTGTGGTGGCGCTCGGTCTGCGATCACTGACAGTGGCGACACGCGGGTCCGACATGTACTAATGGACCGCGGCCGATTTAAAGCTACCACCTAGCAAGTGTGGTGTCTGGCGGTGACACCACAACGAAACCAAAAGCGCCAGCCTTACGTACAAAAAAGAAAAAGAAAAAAACACACACACAGAAGAGAATTTTCAATTCGTCCAATTGTCAATGGCATTGGGAATTCTGGCGGACAATCATCGAAGTTTCTGCTACAGCTTTTATGCAGATCATTTGTATTTGAGGAAAAAGTTTTCATTTCAAATGGAAATGAACTTGTTACACTACTTAAAAATTAAATTTTCCTGCCCGTTTGTTGTCTGGTATCACTCGTAATTAAAAATATTTATACTAATGTTGCGTTGGAAGAGATTATTGTCATCATTGAAGAAAAGCTCTTTGGACATGCTCGTTTGATGGCAGATGGGATTGTGCAACTTCTTACCTTATTTAAACTGCGCACGTCACATAATTATTCATTTTTAATAATCAGTTTTACAAATAAAATGGTGGTTGAGCTATGGGAAATTGTTTAGGCAGGTGCCTTTCACACATCTTCGTTAATTCTTTGGAACTAAAATACTTCAGGGGAATTCTGCATTACGCGAAAACACACTTTTTCTGTCGGCTGCCTGTCGACTATATCTCTATAGTTTTCAACGGATCCATTACAGACATTCCAAAGTTAACTGTTGAATTTAACAGTTTGCATCCGAAAATGCCTTTGACGCAAGGATCAGGAACGACTTCTCAATTACCTTGCCTGACAATTACAACTTGAGAGCAACATAATCCGCTTTCACATTTTCCAAAAGCCCACAACTAGCGACGCGATCATTCATGTATCGTCATGTCATCTACATCAACAGAACTTTTTCTTCTTTAGATCTATGATCGACCATCTTTGTGATATTCCCCTCAGTACACTATATTTATGAACAGAGAACTGGAAAATTTAAGGTTTACCGCAACTTCTGATGGACATATTCCAGAGATTGTGAATAAGCTGTATAAGAAGGAAACGTCAGAAGCCAATAGCAACTTGACAACAATGATCATGTCCCCATATTAGAAATACGTTAAACTCCCGTTCTTGGGAAAATTTTCACATCAGCTGATTAAATTATTTTAAAATTTTGATGTGCCAATAGCACAGTTATATTCATGATGAACGGCCTCATAAAGAAAGATATGCTACCTCCAAAATCTATAAGCTGGAGTGTAATGTTGACAAAAATTTACATAGGCTAGACTGCAATGGAGTTTAAGACAAAATTCAGTGAATACCTCTTAACTAAAACAGGCCACATACAAGGGCATTCAGCATTTGCTGAGCATATAAAGACAATGGAGCACGAACCACCCTTGCAGGATGATCTCCAGATTTTTCATTATGCCCAAGGAGGCAAGACACTTGACCTTCTGGGAGAACTGGAAATTCTCAAGTACGCATATGCGGTTAATGAACAACTGCTTAACGAACAGCTGATAGCAAAAATCAGAACTAATTTGACGCTATGATGTCGCATTTTAAAATATTTACTTAGCCGAGTTTGGCTTTGCTTATTCTACGTTTAAATCGTTTTTTTTTTCCTGTACATTATTCTAAGTGTTTTTAGATGAAGGAATTTCTAGCAGTTTTTATGTTGTAGGTCCCTTTGCTTATGTTAACCATTTAATCATGAGCACTTGTTTTTGTGCATTTAACTGGCACTTCCCTTGGGTACACTCCATTTTTCTAAATGTCGATCATTTTATGGCACATAATAATCGATTGTTTATCTAATTAACGTATGCACTGGATGAAGCTATTGTTCGAAACGTCTAAAGGTAATGTTCGCTATGATTACACCTTTAAGTTTTACACATATTCTTAGTTCACGCATATTTGTACTGTGCACGGATTTTCCTATCTGTCTTCGTTTTATTTCATTTCTTTATTTTTCCTGTAGATAACGTTGAAGGTTGGCGTGACGGTTCCCCTGCTGTTTTTAGCGTGACAGAGAGGGGCTTCACATCAGTATGGTTCTCCGGACATGAGCCATCGGTCTGCTTCCTTCTTCCTTCCGCTGGCGCTGGCGTCGTTCCAGAGTTCGATTCTGTCCCATGGGGCAGCTGCTAAGTGCACTGGAATTAACGGTTCCTGTCAGACTGTCCATTTCGCATGCACTCTCATTTCGTCCAGTAACTTCTCTCTCGAACAATTCCATTCTATTACCAGCATTTATCCTGTCTGTCTACTTGCATTTACGAAAGTCTGCTCAAACAATCGAGACCCACTTTGACAGAACAATCTCCGGAAATTTCATAAAGGAAAAATCATTTTACCGCAGCCTGATTTACGGCCACCACTCGCTATTAACTCCTTCGCTGACTCACGCCCTCATTCACTTTCTGGCCAATAATTGCGAAGAATGAAATAACTGTTCGTCAAAAAGCTAATGAGTGCAATTGTATTAATCACTTCTATACCCACACTGCAAAAAGGAGAAACGACTTTTTGGAAAGGCGTTCTTGCTAAAGTTTGTATAATACACAACTATAGCTCACAATTTACAACGAAATAGGTTACGCTTAATATACAAGACATCCGACATACATAGTGTTTCCAAGATTGTTCTACCAATTAAGCGCAACACGGGAAGTGCTACCACAAAACAAAACCAGTGGTAGACAACAAACTATTCGGATTCCCGACTTAAGACACACATTTTTTGTTCGCAAGGGTAATGAATTTTCCGTTAGTGCTGAGTACAGTACTGTTTGGATGGTAAAACTGGAACTGCTGCTCCATCACTTGAAAAGGTACCGTGTGATTCTTACATGCTTATTCTGACTGTTATTCAATGACAGACGTGCTCCTGTCATACTGCTCGCTACGTTCCATAGTGAAATAGAACACACTATTAATGTACACTTATTGTTGAGCTTTACTTACAACGGACCACAAATTCAAAAAATTTCCTACACAAAATTGTTATGGTCTCAATGATATTCACTTGAACAAACTTTTATCGTTACAAAACCACGATAAAATGTAATTTGGACTTAGTTAAGCACATAGTGAATGGCGGGAGCATGTGGCTGAACATTTCCTACACAGAAAACACTAAATATTCAGCAAACCTCCCCCACAAAACTGATGTATCCCCGTTCATACTCATGTAACTGTACTTGCAACGCAAGGAAAACCACCCGAATGTGTAATTTAGATATTGTTAAGCAACGAAGAGCTCCATTAGTGGTGAGAGCATGTTTCCAAGCCCCACATAAGAAGATATACCTTTCATTTTAGCAAAAGTCAACCGAAATGATACTATTCAAACAACATCAGGAGGTTTTACACATTTTCCAATATTCGCAACCGTGCTGCAAATGTAATTAGGGAGTAAACTGAACGTTCACATTCGCCTTTATAGCCACGATTAAGTTCCCTTTTTATCATTTAAACTACCAAAATAGTAACAATTAACACATCTCTCGAAATTTCTCTGCTGTCAATGCTGGAAGGCAAATTATTAGCGTTTTCTGTAACAAACCAGCTGGTATTGGAATACCTTTCTTTTTACCACTATGTGGGAAGCCCTGAAGGTCGGCACACCCTTTACAGACAGCCGAACAACTGCATTATGGCAGGATCAGAGGGAGAACGGTTCCTCGTTCAAACTCGTCGGGGTAGGCTCATCATTGGCTGTGACCAACCTGACATCTCTAAACCTGACAGCTCCGTTTATCTTTAGAGCTAAACTTCTCTTTGCTTAATTATCCCATATAGGTTAAGTTGGAACAACCTCATTCTACTCCCACTATCTATGGTTAGTCTTAAGCTTACCTATTTCCACCTCGTTTTCACTCTTATGCAAATAAACACAGAGGAATAGAAATCGAGAGAAGGAAAATGAGTGCGACGCACAAAATAAACATAACACGGTCTTTTTGCTGTTAAAGAGGCGAAGTACGTCAGTATAAAGAGAAGGCAATCACTGATATACCATCCAATGACACCAAGTCAGGACTGTGTGAACTTAGGAAATGGAGCAGAACCAACAGTTCCTCTTCACACTATGATCAACAGATATTACAAGCTTAACGACTACAGACATCAGTCTCACCTGCTGTGTCAATGGGTGATGCAGCACTATGTTGTCGATCGTCACTTTGCTCTGTTTGTACTTCACTCAGATGAGTCCAGTCTCACATTAGACACAACGTCCAGTAACGACTACAGCTGTGTGTGGGCCGCTCGGAACGTCTACAGTGCAGCTGTGAAGAGCCACCCGCACAGATGGGCGGTGATCTCATGAGCCATGATAGTAAAAGATTTCTTGACAGGTCCGTAACTGTTTCCCCCAAGCTTAAATGGAGCAATGTACGATATTAGAATAGCAAGGAGAAAACGAGGACAGGTAAAAATCGGCTTGCGCATCACGTCCGGTCAGCATTCTTTCCAAAACAGACATCGAGAGAAGTTGCTGGACCTTGGTAGCCTGCAGCTGTGATGTCAATACAGGCTTGCGACATGATATTCTGCAGTTAATAGGTAGTAGAACAGTGGGGTGTTTTATGGCCCAGATAACGACCTTATCACTTGTGGTGTCAAGTAACACATCCAGTGTCAGGTTACACACCTGAGTTCCTCGGTGTGGTACTCCACGTCCCCCCTCCCCCCCCCCCCCCCCAACCCACACACCCATCCCCAAGGGAACGACCAGTAATCGATCAAGGTCAACCTGAGGAGACCCCACAGACGTTAGGGAATTGTGTGAGCAATATCCAAAGTCGTAATGTAACTCAGTAGTGGTCACATGACATAAAATTGGCGGGAAACCCCTCTCCTCCCCATGGACCAAGTACCTGAGGATCAAGCAGTCTTCATCTTTTATAACTGGGACACTTTGGTGTGTGGAGTACACCCACAAGCTTGGCAGCTGTGTGTATTTGTTATAAAAAATTACACTAAGTCACATCAGTTCAGTTGTAGACTACGGCTATTACTCAATAACAATTTAATATTGCATCATTCGAGGCACCAGCAGAGACAACAGACTCCCAGATAAATAAGTATTGTCATTCTTCCACAGTTTAAGCACTTATCCATATTTTCCAAATTTTTTACTAATTTCAGAGTCGAGGGGCATGAAAGGGAAGCAGTGGTTCGGAAGGGAGTGAGACAGGGTTGTAGCCTCTCCGCGATGTTATTCAATCTGTAGATTGAGCAACCAGTAAAGGAAACAACAGAAAAACTCGAAGTAGGAATGGAGAAGAAATAAAAACTTTGAGGTTCGCCGATGACATTGTAATTCTGTCAGACAGCAAAGGATCTGGAAGCGCAGTTGAACGGAATGGACAGTGTCTTGAAAGGAGGATATAAGATGAACATCAACAAAAGCAAAACGAGAATAATGGAATGTAGTCGAATTAAATCGGGTGATGCTGCGGGAACTAGATTAGGAAATGAGACGCTTAAAGTAGTAAATGAGTTCTGCTATTTGGGGAGCAAAATAACTGATGATGGTCGAAGTAGAGAGGATATAAAATGTAGACGGGCAATGGCAAGGAAAGCATTTCTGAAGAAGAGAAATTTGTTAACATCGAGTATAGTTTTAAGTGTCAGGAAGTCGTTTCTGAAAGTGAAACGTGGACGATAAATAGTTTAGGCAAAAAGAGAACAGAAGCTTTCGAAATGTGGTGCTACAGAAGAATACTGAAGATTAGATGGGTAGATCACATAACTAATGAGGAAATATTGAATAGAATTGGAGGGATGAGAAATTTGTGGCACAACTTGACTAGAAGAAGGGATCGGTTGGTAGGGCATATTCTGAGGCATCAAGGGATCACCAATTTAGTATTGGAGGTCAGCGTGGAGGGTAAAAATCGCAGAGGGAGACCAAGAGATGCATACACTAAGCAGATTCAGAAGGATGTAGGTTGCAGTAGGTACTGGGAGATGAAGAAGCTTGCACAGGATAGAGTAGCATGGAGAGGTGCATCAAACCATTCTCAGGACTGAAGACCACAACAAACAACATGAACTTTCACTCATTTTCGTATTTTAATCAGGTTTTCCACAGCTATAGGTATTTCTCACATTTCTCGTCTTTTATCCGAGTACACAAGACCCGCCACACTGTTCCCGACACTGTGCCGACGTCATGATGCCCTCAGCCAATCACAATGCAGCGTGGTCCTGATTTACATACACGCCTATAAGCCAAAACATTACGACCACCTGCTTATAGCGTGTTGTTCCACTTTTCAAACGCAGTACAACAGAGATTCTGCTTGGCATGGATTCTGTAAGTTCTTGACAGAATTTCAGAAATATTTGGCACCAGACGTCTATGCACAGGTCGAGCAATTCCTGCAAATTACAGGACGGTGATTTATGGGCACACACCTGGCCTCTGGTATCTGTTCCATTGGGTACAGATTAGGCACATTTTCTAGCCAAGACATCAATATGAGATCATTATAATGCCCCCCAAACCACTGAAGCACGATACTGAACTTCCGACATCGATAGTTATCCTGCTGGAAGATTTAATCGCTGTAGGGGGAGACTTCAAGGATAAAGTGGTGCAGGTGGTCGGCAGTAGTGTTCACTTAGTTGACTGCTGTCATGATGGCTTCGATTACCTCCATAGATCCCATGGGAGCCCAACTCAATGTACCCCACAGCATAACTGTGCCCTCACCGGCCTGCGTCTGTGGTGTGGTGCATGTTTCGTGGAGCAGTTCCCCTGTATGACGGCTTATAGGGACTCAGACATCTGCCCGGAGTAACAAGAAATGTGATTCATTCGACAGGCGACATTTTTCTATCAATCCACAGTGAAAACTCGGTGATGTTGTGGCCGCTGAAATCGAAACTGACGATGTCGTTGGGTCAACACAGGAATACGTGGGACTCGTGTGATGTGGAGCTCCATGTCCACCGATGTGTGCCGAATCATGTGTGCCTGCGTCACCATTGTACTCTGTCGTCAGAACTGCCACAGGTCCGCTGCCTATCCTGGATTACACAATGGGGGACCCTCCTACCCTATGTTTCGTGATGAGACATCCAGTATCATACTGCCTACCTGTTATTTCTCCATGCTTCAACTACTTTCGTCGGGTGTTCACGACATTAGTACGACAACAGGCGACCAGTTCCGTCATTTCAGAGATTCTCGTTTCCTGCCACAGTGCCACAACAATGTACCCTTTGAAAAACCGCTTACATCAGTGGATTTATATTTGCCGCCCATATCTTCGTTATAATGATTGCCCCCTCGTCCTATACCACTTACATTCTTTCCTTACTGTCCGCCTCCGTAGCGTAGCGGTAGCGTTACCGCCTACCACGCACGGGGCCCAGGTTCGATTCCTGGCAGGGGACTGGGTGTGGTGTGTCCCATAACATCACTTTCATCATCATTGACTCGCAAGTTGCCGATGTGGCGTCACCTAAAAAGGACTTGCAATACGGCGGCCGAACTGTCCCGCATTGGGCCTCCCGGCCAATAATGCCGTACGATCATTTCCATTTTTTTCTTTCCTTACTGCGTCACGCGCCCGCAACAACAGCAGGCGGCATTCAACCTCACGGTGGGCGGTGGTCATGATGTTTTGGCTCATCAGTTCAATTGCTAAGCCACGACTCCACGACTAATGTGTTTGTAAAGTCATAATAAATATCACCACACTGTAGATAATCCCCTGCTAAACTATCACTACTTCACTAGAATGTGTGACATCATAGTAACATTCTGATGTCTCCAGTCAAAGGTACTATGTGTGAGCAGCACAATGCAACAAAAAATACACACCTTGAGATGGAACTGCAAACACAGCAACGAGAAACGTTGTCACCTGCAGGATACCCCACCCCTCCAACTCTGATGTAGCCACAAACAATGCCCCCCAAAACCACCAATGACCGAAGAATTGCATTTGTAAGCCCCTTTTGTAAGCAATAAGCGACGTAGTATTTGGACAACCATTTAAAAAAACGCAGTGAATCTGTATCTAATATATTTGTTCAGAAATACACATATGCAAGCGCTGGACTGCCAGTAAAATAGGCTTCTATGGAAGTGGTTCACGCGAAAATTATAGCACACATCCATTAATATAACGTGGTAAGTGTCTCATACTTTTGATCAAACCCCATATTTTATCATAATGCACCATGAAAATACTAAAATGCTTTATACGTGATAAAAAAAATCATAGATTCGCCAGCTATGCGATGTTATTGATTTACAAAACTATGCCAACACTAGCACTGCGTGCTGAAACCATATCACCTCTGGAAAAACTAAGTTTCTGCCAGTCATAGCTGCAAGTGCATGATAAAGCATGTCTCCCAGTCTTGGTTCTCTAGAAAGTACCGAAGTAGATTAAATGATTTCAAACATCCAGCGGAGTAAGTTTGAATTCCACCATTAGATCGGGTAGAAAACACCTGCCAGTATCATTGTTATTGTGTAATTGATTTCCATGTTAAAAGCATACTCACATAGCACACTGTGTTATAAACCGCTATAGGTCCTGACTGCCTTTCTTCTTAGGGTATCGAGGTACTGCATCCTGCCATTTCCGAATAATCCAGTAAACTATAGTCTTCCACTATATATACACATCCAGCTGAAAATATAACACTTACATATTCTAATTTTAGGAGTCATAACTAGAAATGATTTCATGATGAACAACATCAAAGCTAGTACTATTTCCGCAGTAGATAAGTTGCAGAACGATCTTAGGGCTGCATATACGAAAACTTTAACAAGTAATGGTCTAAATCTGTTATATGTACGTTGTCCTCTTTACATGTCGGGGTGTTATAATTTGTTCTATATCTCCGTCAGCACAACAGTCAGACCATCTAGAGATGTATACTTGTTCTTTGCATTGTTCTCATATTTATGGTCACTAGAATTTTTCATATTCTTAACATTAGCAAAAAACAAGCTCCCGGAAAATAATGCAAAGATCAACGACCGGGAAAACTGCGTGAAGTTATGCTACTCCATGATAACACCAGCTCGCAAAAATACTATATTGGAGTTGGGTTGGGAAGTCATTCCGCACGATCCTTATTTATTTGATCTTGCACTCTCTATCGAACAAACTTTACGGAACTTCTCTTCCGATGAAAATGCGGTCCGAATATAGCTCAATGATTCTTCGCCTCAAAACTACGTGATTTCTGCAGTTGCGGAATCGAAAAGTTTCCCCAGAGTTGATAGACACTCGTAAATAGTGAAGGAGACTATATTATTGATGGCTAAAGTCTCTTTTATGTGTATCTGTCGCATTAGTTTAACTTAAGAAAAACACGACGAACTTACGCACCAATCCAGTATATGTGTCACACAACCGACTTAAAAATGTTATAGTAACGAATTTACATAATATTGACAACATCGTGATTGACACAATACAAAATCAGAGAGTGTGCACTCACGTCATCAGCGTTCCAGTTACCACAAAAGTGGTGAATACGGGTCTGCAGACCATGGCTGTCGTACGCGAATGTGTGAATGTGAGGAAAGTCGCTTCTTTCGGACCTTTCCGCCTGCATTCAGGAAATGTTATTCTTCCTTTCTTTTCATCTAATCGGAGTGTCTTTCTCTTTCTTTCTTGCTTTACTGAGGTTCCTTTGGCAGTAGGTACATCACCCTGTCAGTGAGCGTCTCTACGCTGCTGGAACATCTTCTGCAGCCCATCGTGCCACAAGTTCATCCATTATTCGTTTATCGGATGATTTTACAAATACACAAACGATCTACAATCAAACTGCAATTTCCAAATGTGACAAGCAGTGTAGAGTACTCAGTATCACTTGCTGCAGAGCCCTCAGATCAGTCTCAAATGTTCGATGTGGGGACTCCTTAACAATGTGATGTATTTTTTGTACCTGCACTCCCCAGTCGGAATCAGCAGATGTCCGGAAACCCCACTTCTTCATGATTGAACCACAACTCCCTTGACTGGTCCTGAAGGGATTCAGCCTCAACCAGATTTGGCGCGGTAGTTGGAATCCTTCAACCTTCTTTGTTGGATGTTGAAGAGGTGAGTGTTGCGTCGGTGCTCGCTCCAGCGTTGTAGCTTCTTGGAGGTCACGCTTCAAGAATTGATACTTTCTGATGCGTTATTGGTGTATCCTGTAGGGTATCGTGGAATAGGAAGTTCTTCTTAGAACTACTGGACAAATTTATCTCAGCCACTTTCCTCCTTAGATCTTGTGGCACAATATTAGCTTGGACAGGTTACCACTAAATGGGGGTAGATCTAACAGTACCAGTAATAACTCTCATGGCTATTTAAGCTACTCATCAATTTTTGATCTGTCAGTACTGTTTTCCCACACTTGAGCCCAGTATTCACACACGAGACTACACAAGAAGGAGCGCGGCAGAGCGGAGACTATTGGTGTTCGCACTACTGCTGCTAAGTTGATTCACTCGTGAGCCAAGTTTCTTAGATAACTTGATGCACTGTTGTTTTAATGTCAGTACACAATGATTCCTAGATATATTGGATTGTAGTTAGGCAGTAATTCTTTTCCGTCGAAAGTGGCATGTAGCTTCCTTTGGACTTATTTATTATTTAGATGGAATGCAGTTACCCTAGTTTTATTTGAGTTAGCCTGAAATCTTAATTTATAAAAGTAATCCCTCAGTTACGGTAGATCATTCATCAGCAAATTCTGAAAGAGCGTAATATCTTTACTCTGGAAGAGTAATGCTAGGTACTCTGCGTACTGGATTATTATGGAGTTCCTATCTGACAAGTCATAAACATACAAGTTAAACAGAATGGGGACTGTAATTGACCCCTGAGGCAGGCCATTATTTAGAGTTCTCCATGTGCTGACTTGTCCATTCAAGAACAGGCCTACCCCCTTAGGTATATATTAGAAAATGAAATATTGATGTGCATTTTGCGATGAAATACACATATATAGCGAGCTGCAATACACGTATATTTTTTACCACAGTATATTTGGGGTTCAAGAGTTCCTTCTCGCACACTACACATTTATCTTGCAAATGTGCGAAACGCAATACTCAAATGTGGGAGTAGCCCATCTTGCTGAAACATGTAATCTGTGGAATCCATGTTCGGCTGTGGCATCAACCATTGCTAGAACATGTCCAGGAAAATTTTGGAAACTACCCGTTTCACGAGCGCTTTTCATACATCGCAGAAGTGCACCGTCGGTGTAACATCACTTGTTGCTTCAGACATTCATACACGAGTCGCCTCTTTCAGCGAGCGCGACACATCTTTGACAAAACAAGGCAGTGCTGCTTTATCTTACCTCAAGGCCAAAGCTTTGACCGTAGCCGGCCAATGAGAACGCTAGGCGCGCACAGTTAGTTTCAGTTATATCACCATTTGAAACACAAAGGGACTCACTCCCGCCTCTTCTTCCATCGCGACTTTCCCCTTATCCTTGGTCATGGCCAACACGAGTTAGACAGTAGTACACTACTGGCCATTAAAATTGCTATACCAAGAAGAAAATCAGATGATAAACGGGTATTCATTGGACAAATATATTATACTAGAACTGACATGTGATTACATTTTCACGCAATTTGGGTGAATAGATCCTGACAAATCAGTACCCGGAACAACCACCTCTGGCCGTAATAACGGCCTTGATTCGCCTGAGCATTGAGTCAGACAGAGCTTGGATGGCGTGTACAGGTACAGCTGCCCGTATAGCATCAACACGATACCACAGTTCATCAAAAGTAGTGACTGGCGTATTGTGACGAGCCAATTGCTTGGCCACCATTGACCAGACGTTTTCAATTGGTGAGAGGTCTGGAGAATGTGCTGGCCAGGGCAGCAGTCGAACATTTTCTGTATCCAGAAAGGCCCGTACACGACCTGCAATATGCGGTCGTGCATTATCCTGCTGAAATGTAGGGTTTCGCAAGGATCGAATGAAGGGTACAGCCACGAGTCATAACACATTTGAAATGTAACGTCCACTGTTCAAAGAGCCGTCAATGCGAACAAGAGGCGACCGAGACGTGTATCCAATGGCACCCCATACCATAACGCCAGTATGGCGATGACGAATACACACTTCCAATGTGCGTTCACTGCGATGTCGCCAAACACGGATGGGACCATCATGATGCTGTCATGCTGTAAACCGAACCTGGCTTCATCGGAAAAAAATGACGTTTTGCCGCTCGTGCACCCAGGTTCGTCGTTGAGTGCACCATCGCAGGCGCTCCTGTCTGTGATGCAGCGTTAAGGGTAACCGCAGCCATGGTCTCCGAGCTGATAGTCCATGCTGCTGCAAACGTCGTCGAACTGTTCGTGCAGATGGTTGTTCTCTTGCAAACGTCCCCATCTGTTGACTCAGGGATCGAGACGTGGCTGCACGATCCGTTACAGCCATGCGGATAAGATGCCTGTCATCTCGACTGCTAGTGATACGAGGCCCTTTGTATCCAGCACGGCGTTCCGTATTACCCTCCTGAATCCATCGATTCCATATTCTGCTAACAGTCATTGGATCTTGACGAACGCGAGCAGCAATATCGCGATACGATAAACCGCAATCGCGATAGGCTACAATCCGACCTTTATCAAAGTCGGAAACGTGATGGTACACATTTCTCCTCCTTACGCGAGGCATCACAACAACGTTTCACCAGGAAATGTCGGTTAACTGCTGTTTGTGTATGAGAAATCGATTGGAAACTTTCCTCATGTCAGCACGTTGCAAGTGTTGCCACCGGCGCCAACCTTGTGTGAATGCTCTGAAAAGCTAATCATTTGCATATCACAGCATCTTCTTCCTGTCGGTGAAATTTCGCGTCTGTAGCACGTCATCTTCGTGGTGTAGCAATTTTAATGGACAGTAGTGTACTTTAGACATTTGCGTTCAAAAAATGGCTCTGAGCACTATGGGACTTAACAGCTATGGTCATCAGTCCCCTAGAACTTAGAACTACTTAAACCGAACTAACCTAAGGACAGCACACAACACCCAGCCATCACGAGGCAGAGAAAATCCCTGACCCCGCCGGGAATCGAACTCGGGAACCCGGGCGTGGGAAGCGAGAACGCTACCGCACGACCACGAGATGCGGGCACATTTGCGTTGTGTTCGACACGAACGCAGTGGACCAGCAACCGTCGGTGTAACGGTGAGATAGTAGCAAGCAGCGAACATTTCAGCTTCATACGTACGATTATGATTCATGACAACATTCAGCTTAGGTAAAATCGTCTTTTAGTATGGCATTTTAAATACAGGTTTCACCTGCAGAGTACCGCGTCTTTGTCCGCGTTCTCAGTTCCTTCAAGATACGTGATGGTCAGAATCCTTTTCAGTTTTAAGGATCTGTAATTTCAAGTGACGTATACAAAAAAAAGTACTCTCATTCGCAACTATGTGTTCAAGTGACGTATACAAAAAAATGTACTCTCATTCGCAACTATGTGTTCAAGTGAACTGTTACAGTATTTCTTTTGTAGCCTTTAAGTATTTAATTCAGAAGGGATGTATGATCACAATCACTATGGCTAAGCTGCACATCTAATCTGCTTGTAAATCATATCGAGTTTCTCATATACTTCGACTTCTCAAATTCATTATCTTTCGATTCCTTCCAGGATCTATTAATCCCATTGCTCCAAGTTTGGATCTGTAAGGTTGGTTTCATGAGGAAACGTGATTCTCGTATGTGCTTTACATTTGCCCAGGGGCTACACTGCACATGCGAATTTTCAACAGTTCAGGTTATGTAGCAATGACGCAGTGCTGCCGCTGAGACGACGTAATGACAATCATCCCATTCTTCACACAAGCTGAATGTGTTCAGGTCGTTAGGCAATGGAGGTAGCAAACGACAAAATAATTGTCATTACACGAATATGGCCTACAAAGTGCTAGTTACTACACAATGAGGCTGTGGAGCAGCTGGTTTGCAATTCATGAACAGGTGCAGCATTCGGTAACGCTACTTCCGATTAACTTCCCCTCCGCTCACTGCGCTCTACGTAAGCCATTGCCATCTCCTGTTGCTATTCCAAAGTCAGATCGCGTTATGAGTGGTGGTATATTTCAGGACGTGAACTGTGTTCATGCTCTTGCTTCGAGGCTCGTGTGCCGTTTCAAAAGGAATGGCAGCTTACAGTGATTGTTGGAAGACTTAGCTCAAAGAACAGCACTGGGGCGTACAATTTTTATGCCGACATCGCACACAAGACGTTAATTTTCGGTGAACCACGCTGGTGCCTAGTTGCACACGAAGGCTTTTCTGTACCTTATATTCGAATGCTGTTCCACTTACCGTTGAGGCTTACGAGGAAATTCGCCTCGTCGCTAAAACTGAGACGCGCAGCAAATGCTTCTTCCCCCATGGCTTCCAGCGTCGCCGTGGCATGCCCGGCGATCGAAATTTTCATCTTTCTTTTTCATTCTCTGTAGTTCTTATCGATTTATCGCTACGTATTGCATAGTTACAGTCGTTTGTAATCGCTGTAGTCATTTTGAATTGCCCTGTATACTCCCATTCCATCAAGAGGGAAGAGGATGAAGAACCACAAGTGTTGGCTCGTAACCCTCCCTTGCATTTCGTGAGAGCTGAAGGCGCCTGTGGAACAACTGACTTTGCTCGCTCGCGCTGTGAGTTCCCGAGTGCTCGGAGAGTATTGCCGGCGCTGCTGGAGAGTGGAGAGGGCCTCTTTCCAGGAAACGACTGGGGCGACGGAGCTCGGGAGGCCGTTCAGAACGAAATTGGACCTCGGTGGCAGCGGCGACTGTGGAACTAGGCCACGGCGGGATCAAGGTGACGCGACGCTGCCTGCGGAGGGCTCTGCGTCTGGCGTCTGGTGGTTCTGCTGACGTCACGGGGAGTGGGGGGAGGGGGAGGGGTAACGCTATTACTGGGAGCACGTGAGCCGCGTGCACATGCCGAGCACGTGGCCATGTCGCTGCGGCTGGAGACGGCAGTCCTCATTACGCTCTGCACCCTGCGATCCGCCACCTCCCCCCTCCCCACCCCGCCCCCATTTCGCCTAGCCGCCAGCGTTCGAGGGTGGACCACACTTCCTGGGGATTAGTCCGACGAATCTCAGTCTGGCATCCGCATTTCATGCGATTAGTTTTATGGGGTCGTTCCACTTTAAATCGCTCCGTCGCGTACTCCCAGACATTTAATGGATGCGGCAGCTTCCAGTGATTGTTTCGCAATTGTATCTTGCCGCCTATTTATGCACTTTGAGGTTCAACTGGTAAACGTTGCACCAACCGTCAATTCTCTGCAGCTCTTCCAGCTCCACCTGCATTTCGCTGCCATTTAGTGGTTCCCTGTACACAACAGCATGAACTGTGCACAGCCTCATGGATCTTCCCACGTTATCCATTATCTCATTTACATATCCAATTACTCCACAAAGTGCTCGTCTAACATAAGTTTATACTGGCTGATCAAAAAGTCAGTATAAATTTGAAAACTGAATAAATCACGGAATAATGTAGATAGAGAGGTACAAATTAACACACATGCTTGGAATGACATGGGGTTTTATCAGAACCAAAAAAATACAAAAGTTCAAAAAATGTCCGACAGAATGGCGCTTTATCTGACCAGAATAGCAATAATTAGCATAACAAAGTAAGACAAAGCAAAGGTGATGTTCTTTACAGGAAATGCTCAATATGTCCACCATCATTCCTCAACAATAGCTGTAGTCGAGGAATAATGTTGTGAACAGCACTGTAAGGCATGTCCGGTGTTATGGCGAGGCATTGGCGTCGGATGTTGTCTTTCAGCATCCCTAGAGATGTCGGTCGGTCACGATACACTTGCAACTTCAGGTAACCCCAAAGCCAATAATCGCACGGACTGATGTCTGGGGACCTGGGAGGCCAAGCGTGACGAAAGTGGCGGCTGAGCACACGATCATCACCAAACGACGCGCGCAAGAGGTCTTCCACGCGTCTAGCAATATGGGGTGTTTCTAATAAAACCCCATGTCATTCCAAACATGTGTGTCAATTTTTACCTCTCTATCTACATTATTCCGTGATTTATTAAGTTTTCAAATTTATACTGGCTTTTTGATCGCTCGGTATTTAAGGCTGTTTAGATAGTGGAAAATTGCCAGAATGAAGAACACCAGAAACATGCACTGGTTTTTTAACCAGTGCAAAGGAGAATGCAATAAAGAAACAAATAAAGGGTGTCTGGGAAGTAAGGACGAATTTGAATTTTGCTCCATTTTGTCATATGACAGTTGGCAGCCGTGGATTTTTCATGTTTGTTATCTGCGATATTCCCATTAGTAGCCTGATAGCTTTTGTGTGGTGAGCGTTGTTATTTGCCGTTTATTTTACTCATGGAGCATATGATAACCGACCACGGTATCCAAGTGATAGAAACTTATTACAAAATAATGAAAGTCCCACGGCAACCGTTCGTGAATCGCGTGTGACACTCGGTTGTAAGTTGCTCCAACCGTATCGTGAGCTCGGAAGTTGATCCGGAAGTTTGAGAACACGGGTTATGTTTCGAATGTTAAGAAAACAAGACGACCGCGTTCTGTTCGAACACAAGAAAACATTGCTGTCGTGACCGTAAGCCCCAGAAAATCGGTGCGCCGATGAGCTCCACAATTGAATTTATCACCAAGTTCACTGCATGAAATCCCTTCAAAGGACTTGAAAATGTATGTGTAGAAGATTCAATGTACACAAAAGTTGAAGCCTGCAGATCATGGAAAGAGACATCGATTTGTTCAATGAGTCTTGGCTCGTGAAACGGAGATCGAGAACTCCATAAAAAGAATAAGAATAATAACTTCCATCTCACTGGGTAACTTAATAACCAGAACTGCAGAATTTGTGGTAATGTCCTCGTCTTGCAGTTTTTGAACACTGTATTCACTATTACCAGCTGAAGTTTATTGTTTAACTCCTCCCTCATTCCCACTTTTGAGCCTGTTCCCTCTCGTAACTCTTTCTTCTGTTATCTCCCTTACTAGATACCTGTTCCATTAGCTCTCATATTTCATATTATGTAACAATAAGGAACTGTACCGAAAATACGGTATTAACGGTTTAGGCATGGCTGAACTACAGAAAATATGAGCCGTGTATCTCCTTCCTGACTTTAACTGATCGGCTGGCGGATCCCCTCTGTCTAATAGGCGCTGCTGATGTATGGTTATTTACATCTTTGGACGGGTTTAGTGACATCTCTGAACAGTCAAAGGGACTGTGTATGTGATACAATATCCACAGTCAACGTCTATCTTCAGAAACGTCTGATGATTTGTAATCTGCTCTTTCAGAAGCAGACGATAGTGTCGACTATTTGTTCGAAACTGTGCCGACTGGCCTTTTTTTTTGTTTTTTGTTTTTTGTTTTATTCATTTTTTTCATGCAGCAAAGTAAGACTCTTTCGGTAGTTACCACACACCGGATCGCGAGTATGGTAAAATCTGTATAAAAAAAACCTCAGTCTCAAGGTGTTCTGCATGCTGATGAGGTGCATGACTGTTGAGGATGAAAATTCACTAACGGGCAGCCTCTGGGGAACATGCAGGAAACTGGGCTTTGTATGGGAGGACTTCCTTCTCTAGCTGCTCGTGGGAACACCATGAAACCTAAATCACATCTTTCTACACCCAGTGGTTCGGTTTGGCCATTGGATACTATTAACACCCAGAAGCCTAAGAGGCCTGGTCGGCTGGTTAGCCGATTTGGGGGATGGGACCAAACAGCGAGGTCATCGGTCCCACAGGATGAGGGGAGGATAGGCAAGGAAATCGACTGTGCCCTTTCAAAGGAACCATCCCAGCATCTGCCTAAAGCGTAAGAGGCCTCATGTGACTAGTCCAACTAGGTCATTTCTGATTGTCAACGGCAGTAATCAAAGTAACGGACGCAGCCTATGGTAGATAAGCCTAAAGTTTTTGTTGTCATGAAACGTGTGGACGGTTCTTTTGAAAAGTTGTCGCCATTCTATATCGATGAAGCTCTCGAGAGACTTCCAGGGCAACTCAAATCAATCATGAGGCTGTGTAATGGTACTCTCCTGCTGGAGACTATGATGGCTCCCCAAGTATAGAAGCTGTTGAATATCAAGCTACTTGGATAATATCACATCAACAGTGAGCTGCAGACTGCGTTAAATACAGTAGCATTAAATGAGTTCTAACATGCCGAGACATTATGTATGTTGATACAAAAGAGCTGCAACAGGATTTGGAATGTGAAAGGACGACTGAAACCTACAACGTTATGAAAAGGGTTGATGATACACTCAGTGATAAAACAAAGCAGTAGGCTTTACCAGAAACATCGACCCTTAGACAATGTGTCTAATAGTGTATTTTAAATACGACAGTATGCCATCTTAGGCACTGTATAACACGTACAACACTTGATAATGGCACTTTGAAGCCGAAATCATGATCGTGTAAATGTAACACTGCAAATAAAAAACAGTGTAATGGCGGTACTGACTTTAAAGGATAAAAAAAGGTTGATGGTGAGCTTCAAAAGTTAGCGTCATCTGTTCTGACGTTCAGTCTGCTAAAGTTGCCTGTGTTATTGTAACATATTTTCTCCGCCTTAAGGTCAGAACTTACGCCCCAAATCCTATGCGCTGCTTCAAGTACCAGTGCCTCAGTCACACCTCTATGGTTTGTAACGGTTAGGCTACATGTCTACGATGTGCTGCTATGGCACACAAAGAAGATTTTCAATTCGGTACACCACCCAGGTGTGTTAATTGCTCCCATACCCATGCGACTTGAAGGAGGAGCCCTCCAGCCTTCCATGACGAAAAGAGGATTCAGGAAATTAGTCAGCCATCATGTCTCATACTCTGATGCAAAGAAATAATTTAAGGCCACTCAACCACCGAGTTTTGTCAAATATTTACTCGATGTTGAAGTAGGCCGTGTTAACACTCAGATTATGACAGCTGGGCAACACACATTTACCTGCAGCCCTAAATGAAGCAGCCAGCCTCCGCCACTGCTCCTATTGTGGAAACATTTAGAGTTGCTGAACATAATTTCAGCTTAGATAGTTAACCCTCATGGAAGACATCAGAACAGATACAGCAGCGTATTTCTGTTACAAAGGCCAAATGACGAAAGCGATATGTTCCGAAGCCATCAGACCATGAGACCCTGTTCTGTCTGATGGACCTGACGACGGCAATATATCGCTGGTGTGAACGTCGACGTTTGCCTGAGGGATCCGGCGAGTTCCACAAGTGACCCCCACTCGCACTCTCGCCACCATGGTAGAAAAAGAAGGGGAAAGACAGAGGGAAACCGCACAGTTAAAATGGCTTCCATGCTGCAGCATAACTTCAGTGGTTTCAGGACACATCTGAAGGAACTACGTCTATTAACTCAGGGTAGACTCATGTGTTCATTGTGTTCAAGAGATATTTTAAATCGTCTAACGCTAGAGAACTACATGGTTACGTTCTCCACAAAAAGGACGACGCTTCTCTCCTTCACAACCAGTCGACAAGCGCCATCAGTTGACAATATATTCACATTATCTGCCGCCACACGAGGTGTTCAACAAACAGGCTCTCCTTGACCTTACTCAGCTGCCCCACCTGTTCAATCAGCGTGACGACTTTAATGCACATAATGTGCTTTGAGGCTCTGCAACCACCTGCCTCAGGGGCATAGTGACTGGGAGCCTTCTCTTGTCCTCATATGCATGTTTGTTCAACATTGGGTGGAACACGCACTTCAGCCCTGCTCCGGGGTCGTTCACTGCCAGAGATCTCTTGGTACGCTCCCCATTTCTTACACACAGCGCTCGGTGGAAGCAGTTGATGACCTGACATGCACTCAAAAGACCACTTCCCAATATGGATTCACCACAGAGTAGTGCCCAAAAGGCATCCGTCACAGTATGCTTTATAGGGCAGACTGGACGCCTTACAGCCATCTTGCTGTATTTGAACACCATGACATTGTCCAGGAATGGGTGGATCATGTTACTCATATGATTCACCATGCTGCTGATACATCCATTCTCCAGTATTCAGGCCTGCTGAAAAGGCGCGCTGTCCCTCAGTGGAGCTGGAGATGCCACATTGCAATCCAGTTCAGGCAAGCAGCTCTTTGCTGGGTCAAGTGCCAGCGAACTGGAGAGAACCTCGCAGCCTTTCGGGTAACGAGGGCGAAATGTCGCCGAATTTTTAGAGAGAGCAAGAAGAGAGCATGACAATAAACTGCTCCACTAAATTACAGTTGTGCCGTAAGGAGGATTTCTGGGAAAGGAGGACGTTGCCCAGTGGCTGCTATCAACGAGAATGGAAGTCTCCAAACCACTCCATGAGACATTTCTCAGACAATGGCGGCCAGTTTCACCACAGTTACCACCACCACACATCTGGTCCCAGTTTTCTGGCTCCACAGAATGGCTGATGAGACTTAGGTTCCATCACTGATCGAGAATATAACTGCCCCTTTTCCATGTGGAGCTATATTCTGCACTGTCTACAACTCGTGACACATGCACCTCTCAGGGCGAAGTAAAGAAATCATCCTCGTTTGTAATGTCATTTGGGCGTCTGGTTACTCCCCTGACTCGTGGCGAGAGGAATTGTAATCGTCTTTCAAAACCTGGGAAAGACGGCACATACCCGAATAGTTATTGTAATGTTGCCCTCTCTTGCCTCCTACAAATCTATCTGATGCCAGCAATTTCATCTCTGATCCCTCTCTCTTTACGAAATCCAGCTTGTTATTCTGGTAGCTCCCGGTCTGTACACTGGCGAAATCCATTCCGTAGCATATTTAGCACGACTGTGATCGCATCACACTGATGGCCCGAAGACCCCACCTGAGGAAGTTCGGCCGCCGAGTTGAAAGTCTTAGTGCCACACTGGGCAACTTGCATGTCAATGCCGGCCGCGGTGGTCTCTGCGGTTCTAGGCGCTCAGTCCGGAACCGCGCGACTGCTACGGTCGCAGGTTCGAATCCTGCCTCGGGTATGGATGTGTGTGATGTCCTTAGGTTAGTTAGGTGTAAGTAGTTCTAAGTTCTAGGGGACTGATGACCACAGATGTTAAGTCCCGTAGTGCTCAGAGACATTTGAACCATTTTTTTTGCATGTCAATGACGATGAAATTATGACGGAGACAACACAACACCCAGTCCCCTAGCGGAGAAAATTTCTGACCTGGCCGGGAATCAAACCCGGATATGCTGCATAGCAGTCAGAGGTATTGACCACTCAGCTACGGAGGCGGACGGAATTCAGGTATGTACCATTCCTTGGTGATTCTAGCAATCTCTAGAAATTCCTTTCTTTGGAATCAGAATGAATACTTAGCTTTTCCAAGCTTTTGGTTATTGCTGGGTTTTCTACATTTAATGACAAACTGAATGAAAACCTTTTACCACTTTTAAAAATTGTTCTAGAATTCCGTCACGTCTACTAGCCTTGTTTTTAGCAACAAGGGAACGCTGTATATAGCATTATGTTTTTATTCTCCGTGAAACGAAACAAAGACTATGTACATCTGACAGTCATTATTGAACACTGATTGTACCATGTGGGCCTCTCACTGCAGTTGCATGTGACAATTTATTCATTACAAATGTTCCTCGAGCTTGGACCAAATGGGTGTGAGCTCCCTAAGTTTTTTCCAATTATTGACACGAAAATAAGTTTTTCTTAAATAGTACAAAAACTGAAGCAGATAGCTTCATGAAAGCATTTACCACATGTTTTTATGATGAACTGAACCTATTTCAAAAAGTTGAACTCCCGAACTTTTAAGGTATCGAAAAAAGTGGAATAATTCAAATAGTAAAACAAATAGCATCATGAAGCTCTCTACAGAATGTATTATAACCAACTGAAGCTAATTCCAAAAGTGTAACATTCTAAGTTTAATATTACGCGCATTTAATTTTTAGAATACACTGAATTTTTCAAGAGACTAATTATAGGATCGTGCTGAGACGCTAAACCCTTGACAGTGGCTTACTTTCACACCACCTGACCAAATTTTGTAACAATATTTAAACATTTAACTTTACAAAAGATTATTATGTAATATCTCTGAACGCTGTGTTCATGGCATGCATTAGACGCTGTCGTCTTCACCTTGGCCGAGCGATGCAGGAAAGTCAGTAACTCGCTCGCCGCACTGGACATACCGAACTGTTAGTTACTATGCTCTGCATAGTAACTAACAGTTCTTGATAAAACTTTACGTAGTTTTCGTGTTAGATTTCTTAGTGTTTTCTTGATCGTTTAGAACAGAAAGCGCCCTAAAACCGTCTTTTGTTTGTTTCGCGGCCGTTAGCCACTAGTCACTTGAATCAGCAGTTGTCTTGTGACAGCCAGAGCGAGAGCACCAGCAGCAGCGAGTACTGTTTGTATAAAGCGTTTATTTTGCATTTTGTTTACGACCATCCACTAAGGAAGGGATTCTATTTGTGTTTATCTGCTCTGCATAGTAACTAACAGTTCTTGATAAAACTTTACGTAGTTTTCGTGTTAGATTTCTTAGTGTTTTCTTGATCGTTTAGAACAGAAAGCGCCCTAAAACCGTCTTTTGTTTGTTTCGCGGCCGTTAGCCACTAGTCACTTGAATCAGCAGTTGTCTTGTGACAGCCAGAGCGAGAGCACCAGCAGCAGCGAGTACTGTTTGTATAAAGCGTTTATTTTGCATTTTGTTTACGACTATCCACTAAGGAAGGGATTCTATTTGTGTTTATCTGCTCTGCATAGTAACTAACAGTTCTTGATAAAACTTTACGTAGTTTTCGTGTTAGATTTCTTAGTGTTTTCTTGATCGTTTAGAACAGAAAGCGCCCTAAAAGCGTCTTTTGTTTGTTTCGCGGCCGTTAGCCACTAGTCACTTGAATCAGCAGTTGTCTTGTGACAGCCAGAGCAAGAGCACCAGCAGCAGCGAGTACTGTTTGTATAAAGCGTTTTTGTACTTATTTGCTGCGCTTAGCTTTTAAATAGTTTTTCTGGGAAAACCTAGCGTAGTTTTCGCGTCTCGTATTTCAGTGAGTGTTTCTTGATTATCAGAGTAGCTCATCAGAAGATTATCTTGGGAATTTGTCGCCGTATAGAGTAGGGTAAACATAGTCATGTGTAGGGACTGTGGTTGTTGTGAGCGGACGCAAAGAGAATTGGCCACTCTTCGGGGGCAGGTGGACGCTTTGTCTGTTGGGCTCATCGAGCTCGAGGCGCAGGCGTCGGCTCGTAGTGGCGTTGGGGCAACTGTGGTGAGACCTATGCCTACTTCGGTGGCCTTGGAATCACATGGAACCCCTGATGTCGCTGCGTCTTCCGGCAGTGAGCATCTTACCGGTCAGCCATCACTCCAGGGTGAATGGCGGACAGTGGTGGGCTCGCGCTTGCCTGGCCGAAAGGCAAAGGTGGGATCTGGCCGCGTGGCAGCTGCCTTACCCCTTTCCAACAGGCACGGGGTGCTTCCTAGTGGTGATGACATCGTTTCCGAGCCACCACAGGATGCCTCGCCTGTTGGGCCAGTGGCCGATTCTCCGGCAAGGTCCCGACAGTCACAGAGGGCGGGCCTACTAGTTATAGGGAGCTCCAACGTTAGGCGGGTTATGGAGCCCCTCAGGAAAATAGCGGGTAGGTCGGGGAAGAATGCCAGTGTGCACTCGGTGTGCTTGCCGGGGGGTCTCGTCCGTAATGTGGAGGAGGCCCTTCCGGCAGCTATTGAACGCACTGGGTGTGACCGGCTGCAGATAGTAGCACATGTCGGAACGAATGACGCCTGCCGCTTGGGTTCTGAGGCCATCCTTGGTTCCTTCCGGCGGCTGGCTGATTTGGTGAAGACAACCAGCATCGCACGCGGAGTGCAAGCTGAGCTTAATATCTGCAGCATAGTGCCCAGAGTCGATCGCGGTCCTCTGGTTTGGAGCCGTGTGGAGGGTCTAAACCAGAGGCTCAGACGACTCTGCGACTATAATGGTTGCAAATTCATCGACCTCCGTTATTGGGTGGAGAACTGTAGGGCCCCCCTAGACAGGTCAGGCGTGCACTACACACCGGAAGCAGCTACTAGGGTAGCAGAGTACGTGTGGCGTGCACACGGGGGTTTTTTAGGTTAGAGGGACCCCCCCTTGGGCGAAACGATAAAATACCTGACGGCTTACCAGAGAGGACATTATCATCGTTGATACAGAACGTCCGTCCTCAGAGACCAAAAACAGGAAAAGTTAACGTAATATTGGTAAACTGCAGGAGTATCCAGGGCAAGGTTCCTGAATTAGTATCTCTTATTGAAGGAAATAGTGCGCATATAGTATTAGGAACGGAAAGTTGGTTAAAACCGGAAGTGAACAGTAACGAAATCCTAGACACAGAATGGAATATATACCACAAGGATAGGATAAACGCCAATGGTGGAGGAGTATTTATAGCAGTAAAGAAATCAATAATATCCAGTGAAGTTATTAGCGAATGCGAATGTGAAATAATCTGGGTTAAGTTAAGTATAAAGGTGGGTCAGATATGATAGTCGGATGCTTCTATAGACCACCTGCATCAGCAACCGTAGTAGTTGAGCGCCTCAGAGAGAACCTGCAGAACGTCGTGAAGAAGTTTCGTGATCATACTATTGTAATAGGGGGAGACTTCAATCTACCAGGTATAGAATGGGATAGTCACACAATCAGAACTGGAGCCAGGGACAGAGACTCTTGTGACATTATCCTGACTGCCTTGTCCGAGAATTACTTCGAGCAGATAGTTAGAGAACCAACTCGTGAAGCTAACGTTTTAGACCTCATAGCAACAAATAGACCGGAACTTTTCGACTCCGTGAATGTAGAAGAGGGTATCAGTGATCATAAGTCAGTGGTTGCATCAATGACTAAAAGTGTAATAAGAAATGCCAAGAAAGGAAGAAAATATATTTGCTTAACAAGAGTGATAGGGCACAAATCGCAGAATATCTGAGTGACCACCAACAAACGTTCATTCCTGAGGAAGAGGATGTGGAACAAAAATGGAAAAAATTCAGAAACATCGTCCAGTACGCCTTAGATAAGTTCGTACCGACTAAGGTCCAAAGCGAGGGGAAAGATCCACCGTGGTATAACAATCATGTACGAAAGGTACTACGGAAACAAAGAAAGCTTCATCATAGGTTTAAGAGTAGTCGAATCATAGCTGATAAGGAAAAGCTGAACGAAGCGAAAAAGAGCGTAAAGAGAGCAATGAGAGAAGCATTCAACGAATTCGAACATAAAACATTGGCAAACAATCTAAACAAGAACCCTAAAAAGCTTTGGTCATATGTAAAATCGGTAAGCGGATCTAAATCCCCTATTCAGTCACTCGTTGACCACGATGGCACCGAAACAGAGGACGACCGAAGAAAGGCAGAAATACTGAATTCAGTGTTCCGAAACTGTTTCACTGCGGAAAATCGTAACACGGTCCCTGACTTCAGCCGTCGCACGGACGCCAAAATGGAAAATATTGAAATAAACGATATCGGAATTGAAAAACAACTGCTATCACTTAGTAGCGGAAAAGCATCCGGACCAGACGAGATACCCTTAAGATTCTACAGTGATTATGCTAAAGAACTTGCCCCCTTTCTATCAGCAATTTATCGTAGATCGCTGGAAGAACGTAAACTACCTAGCGACTGGAAGAAAGCGCAGGTCATTCCCATTTTCAAGAAGGGTCATAAATCAGATGCGAATAATTATAGGCCTATTTCGCTTACGTCAATCTGTTGTAGAATAATGGAACATGTTTTGTGTTCTCGTATTATGACGTTCTTAGATAATACAAATCTCCTTCATCATAACCAACATGGATTCCGCAAGTAGAGATCATGTAAAACTCAGCTCGCCCTATTTGCCCAAGAAATTCACAGTGCCGTAGACACTGGCGAGCAGATTGATGCCGTATTCCTGGACTTCAGGAAGGCATTTGATACGGTTCCGCACTTACGTTTAGTGAAAAAAATACGAGCTTACGGAATATCGGACCAGGTTTGTGATTGGATTCAGGATTTCCTAGAAGAAAGAACACAACATGTCATTCTTAACGGTTCAAAATCTGCAGATGTAGAGGTAATTTCGGGAGAACCGCAGGGAAGCGTGATAGGACCTTTATTGTTTACAATATACATAAATGACTTAGTTGACAACATCAGTAGCTCCGTGAGGCTATTTGCAGATGACACGGTTGTCTACAAGAAAGTAGCAACATCAGAAGACTCGTACGTACTCCAGGAGGACCTGCAGAGGATTAATGCATGGTGCGACAGCTGGCAGCTTTCCCTAAACGTAGATAAACGTAATATAATGCGCATACATAGGGGCAGAAACCCATTCCAGTACGATTATGCCATAGGTGGTAAGTCATTGGAAGCGGTAACGACCGTAAAATACTTAGGAGTTACTATCCGGAGCGATCTGAAGTGGAATGATCACATAAAACAAATAGTGGGAAAAGCAGGCGCCAGGTTGAGATTCATAGGAAGAATTCTAAGAAAATGTGACTCATCGACGAAAGAAGTAGCTTACAAAACGCTTGTTCGTCCGATTCTTGAGTATTGCTCATCAGTATGGGACCCTTACCAGGTTGGATTAATAGAAGAGATAGACATGATCCAGCGAAAAGCAGCGCGATTCGTCATGGGGACATTTAGTCAGCGCGAGAGCGTTACGGAGATGCTGAACAAGCTCCAGTGGCGGACACTTCAAGAAAGACGTTACGCAATACGGAGAGGTTTATTATCGAAATTACGAGAGAGCACATTCCGGGAAGAGATGGGCAACATATTACTACCGCCCACATATATCTCGCGTAATGATCACAACGAAAAGATCCGAGAAATTAGAGCAAATACGGAGACTTACAAGCAGTCGTTCTTCCCACGCACAATTCGTGAATGGAACAGGGAAGGGGGAATCAGATAGTGGTACAATAAGTACCCTCCGCCACACACCGTAAGGTGGCTCGCGGAGTATAGATGTAGGTGTAGATAACTGCTTGCTTCCCCACTCTAGGCTGCCGTTAACACAACACAAACGGCTGTGTTTTGAGCGATGTCGTGACCAGGGAGCATGGACTGCCGACGAACAGTGTCGCATCGTGTTCAACGATTAATCGCGGATCTGCACTATCCTGGATGACGATCGTCGGCGTGTATATAGTAACCTCAGGAGAGGTCTGTGGTGTCACCGCCAGACACCACACTTGCTAGGTGGTAGCCTTTAAATCGGCCGCGGTCCATTAGTATACGTCGGACCCGCGTGTCGCCACTATCAGTGATTGCAGACCGAGCGCCGCCACACGGCAGGTCTAGAGAGACTTCCTAGCACTCGCCCCAGTTGTACAACCGACTTTGCTAGCGATGGTTCACTGACAAAATACGCTCTCATTTGCCGAGACGACAGTTAGCATAGCCTTCAGCTACGTCATTTGCTACGACCTAGAAAGGCGCCATTACCAGTTACTATTGATACTGTGAATCATGTACCGTCAAGAGCGACGTTCACCATTAATGGATTAAAGTTAAGTATTCCACCAGCTACGTCCGTTTTTTCTAAATTCTAATTTACTTGCCCTGTTCCAGACCTCACGCCAGCCTGCGTGAGCTAAAACGCGTGCCTTTCGCCTTCCTCTAGTAACACGGTGTTGGCTCTCCTGCCAACCACAACAAGGTCCTATTCTTCGAGTGTTTTGGAGAGGCACAATGGTGTTGCTATTGGCGTACAGTGTGGGGAGACATAGAGTATGACTTCAAATCACGGCACAACGCTACGTCACGGACATCCTGTTATCTCTCTTGCGACAGTATCGTGGTGCCATTTTTAAACAGGACACTGTTCGCCCACACATCGCACATGTCTCTGTTAATGATGTGCGTGATACTGAGGAACTTCTGTGGGCAGCAAGATCGCAAGATCTGTCCGCGAAGAACTAGAGTGAGACCAAGTCAGACATCAACTCCGTTCCAGTACCAGCGTCCAGGACATTAATGATCAGTTTCAACGGTTGCAGGCCAGTTTGCCTCAGGAGATGACACAGAGACTTTATAATACCCTTCCCAACACAATCACTACATGCAGCCAATTGAGATGGGGTGCAATTGGGCTCAATGCTGCCAAGTTCTTTGAAAATTTGACTCGATTTTGTAATCTCTGAATTAACATCACATACACTTTCAACCTGTGTAGTTTCATTTCTTTCTCTCCTCCCATTCTTCGTACTTCACTTCCCTTGTCTGGTAGTGTATACTCCTCAGCCAGTTACAACCCTAAGAAGCTCGAGCCGTTATTGTTCTGTGATAGTGATGGAAGCCGAAGAAATTAATTAAAATTCGTGAACCCAGATCTCCTTGCTTAGCAGGCAAGAATGCTAGCCATTTCACCACCACAGCATTATACCTAACATTGCTGCACAGACTACCGAAGTTTGTTGCCTTCCTCAACACAAACCTCAGTTCACATCCAACTTATTTTCCCATTCTTAGATCGTCACTATTGCTGAGATTTTCCAGAATTGGAATAGAACCCCAGCATTAGACATAATGGGGAAATCCTGTACCTCAAGTGAAGGTGATCTATAGATCTTATGAAACTTCCTGTCAGATTAAAACTGTGAGCCGGACCGAGACTCGAACTCACGACCTTTGCCTTTCGCGGGCAAGTGCTCAAGTTGGTAGAGCACTTGCCCTCAAGGCAAAGGTCCCGAGTTCGAGTCTCGGTCTGGCACACAGTTTTAATCTGTCAGGAAGTTTCATATCAGCGCACACTCCGCTGCAGAGTGAAAATCTCATTCTGGAAACATCCCTTAGGCTGTGGCTAAGCCATGTCTCCACAATATCCTTTCTTTCGGGAGTGCTAATCCTGCAAGGTTTACAGAAGAGCTTCTGTAAAGTTTGGAAGGTAGGAGACGAAGCACTGGCGGAAGTAAAATTGTGAGGACGGGGTGTGAGTCGTGCTTGGGTAGTTCAGTTGGTAGAGCACTTGCACGCGAAAGGCAAAGGTCCCGAGTTCGAGTCTTCCAGGAAGTTTTATATCAGCGCACACTCCTCTGCAGAGTGAAAAATATCATTCTATAGATCTTATAATTAATATTTTTATGTCTCGAGAAAAAATTAATTATAAGAGCTACACAGGGTGTTACAAAAAGGTACGACCAAACTTTCAGGAAACATTCCTCACACACAAATAAAGAAAACATCTTATGTGGACATGTGTTCGGAAACGCTTAATTTCCATGTTAGAGCTCATTTTAGTTTCGCTCAATGGAGCACGTCATCATGATTTCATACGTGATACTCTACCTGTGCTGCTAGAACACGTGCCTTTACAAGTACGACACAACATGTAGTTCATGCACGATGGAGCTCCTGCACATTTCAGTCGAAGTGTTCGTACGCTTCTCAACAACAGATACGGTGACCGATGGATTGGTAGAGGCGGACCAATTCCATGGTCTCCACGCTCTCCTGACCTCAACCCTCTTGACAGTCATTTATGGGGGCATTTGAAAGCTCTTGTCTACGCAACCCCGGTACCAAATGTAGAAACTCTTCGTGCTCGTATTGTGGACGGCTGTGATACAATACGCCATTGTCTAGGGCTGCATCAGCGAGTCAGGGATTCAATGCGACGGAGGGTGGATGCATGTATAACCGCTAACGGAGGACATTATGAACATTTCCTGTAACAAAGTGTTTGAAGTCACGCTGGTACGTTCTGTTGCTGTGTATGTCCATTCCATGATTAATGTGATTTGAAGAGAAGTAAAATGAGCTCTAACATGGAAAGTAAGCGTTTCCGGACACATGTCCACATAACATATTTTCTTTATTTGTGTGTGAGGAATGTTTCCTGAAAGTTTGGCCGTACCTTTTTGTAACACCCTGTAGATCACCTACAACTGAGGTACAGGATTTCGCCGTTACGTCCGATGATGGGGTACTATTCCAATGCGGATAGCCTCGGCAATAATGACGATCTAAGAAGGGGAAAATAAGTTGAAGTTGTCAACTGAGGTTTCTGCTGTGTTGTGGGTAGTACACGTAGGACTGTTAGTTCAAAAATGGTTCAAATGACTCTGAGCACTATGGGACTTAACTTCTGAGGTCATCAGTCCCCTAGAACTTAGAACTACTTAAACCTAACTAACCTAAGGACATCACACACATCCACGCCCGAGACAGGATTCGAACCTGCGACCGTAGCGGTCTCGCAGTTCCAGACTGTAGAGCCAGAACCGTACGGCCACTCCGGCCGGCGACTGTTAGTTGTAGTGTTGGGGTGGTTTACTGGCTAGCATTCCTGCCTAATAAGCATTGGCTTTCGGCCGTGGTCGCGTGCGGACATCGTTGCGGTATTAAGTGTTGTGTAGCGTCCATTACCACTGCACCTCATGGCGCACTGTTACCGCTGAGACACTTAAAGTAACATTCCAAGTTCCAAGCCGAACATGCACGACCACGTGCTTATGAAATTGAACAATTCATTCGCGAAGAGCTACGTGTAGATCCCCAGGAAGTGATAGGTATTCACTTCTCTATCACTGGTAGTATCGTTTATATCAAGATGACGATGGAGGAAGCATGTGCTGAGGTAGTTCGCCAACACGCACACGGACTCAAGTTCAAGCATTCTGACGGGCATATTGGAGAGGTAACAGTAGTTCACTCTGGTTTCGGTCTTCGACAATTCGGGTCTTTGAGCTCCCCTTCGAAGTGTCACAAGACGTGGTCGTCGAAGCTTTCCGACCCTACGGCAATGTTGTGGGGCACACTGCAGAAAAATGGCAGACGTTCACGACATATCACGTGTTGAATGGTGTCCGTCAAATCAAAATCGAACTCTCCAAACATGTACCATCCTATCTGCTGATAGGGGCGTGCGAGCCATTGTTATGTATGGTGGTCAACCGCGGACGTGTGCCGGTTGCGGACAAGAGGGCCACGTTCGGTCAGACTGTCTCCGCCGACGTTTGCTCCAGGTCCCGACCAGCGAAATTGTTCAAATGGCTCTGAGCACTATGGGACTTAACGTCTGAGGTCATCAGTCCCCTAGAATTTAGAACTACTTAAACCTAACTAACCTAAGGACATCACATACATCAATACCCGAGGCAGGATTCGAACCTGCGACCGTAGCAGTCGCACGGTTCCGAACAGAAGCGCCTAGAACCGCACGGCCACCTCGGCCGGTCCGACCAGCGACTCACTTCCCAAAGCGACGGTCACTTCTTTACAAGACAGCTACGCCACAACCGTACGCAGCCCCGATGCGTCACTTCAGGAAGCGCCTGTTCACCCTCCTGCACTCCCCACTGGAAATGACGGTGCTGCCACAGCCTCACCGGCACCATCTCCTCCAAGGGCTACTACACCACCAACTTACCAGAGCTCAATGACCAGCCCGTCCACTGCGATGGACTTCGATCAGAGTGCAGCGCCTACCTCTGCTTTTCTTGAGATGGGCACGACCTCGGACACTGAACGTCCACATTCTGATACAGAACAGCACTTCCGAAAGCAGCGGTCACCCCGAAAACAGAAGAAGAGAATTATGCGACGACACACCTCTTAATGTGGCATCACAGACAGTGGAGTGGATACAAGACAGTGATGTACCTTCGAGCGCCCTGCCGACAGTTGTATCTGCTCCTGACGTCCCATCTGAGGAACGATCCCACCCGACAAAGATGGATTCCATGGAGGAGGAGTCACCGGATCCCGCTACAGCAGCATCACCACAACTCGTCCTCGATGAGTGCGACAGCCGCTTGCCACCAGTTCCAGTCTCCTGGGTTGATGATGTCGACCATGCAGCAGATCGCGATGGTGGCCCTCCCGTCAGGCAGTGCCCTTTGGAGGTGCCTGACCCACCTTCCACCAAGTGACTAAGTGACTGCGGCTACAGTGACTGCGTCGGATTTTACACGCTGGCCGGACATCTCCGCCAGAACATCTGTGCCAATGGAGGGAGCACGCCCACAACACTACTGCATCGCGACGATGAACCTGGCCACCATTCAGGCTTCCCACAAACTGGCAATGTTCCGAGAGACCGTTTATGCTGCTGATGTCGACATTGCCCTCCTCCAAGAAGTGATCGTCGCTGATTTCTGTGCCCCCACTGGATACATGGCACACATCTCCCATGCTTCTGACAATGGTAGTGGAGTCACCATCCTCCTCCATTCTGGATTCCCTGCTAAAGATGTAGAGGCATTTCTCTCACACTGTTCGGCGTCTGCATCCTAAATGTATTAGTGCCGTCCGGCTCCAGTTGACGTCGTGACCTACACACCTTCTTTGCTGGCGAGGTAACGCTGCTTTTTGAGGGTCCCCTGGATGAAATGGTCCTCGGTGGCGATTTCAGCTCCACACAAGGGCCTGCTGACCAACTTCCACATCATTTCCCATGTGCAGCCCTCTCCGTCATCATCGACAGACTGCACCTTGTTGATTCATAGCACCCATGCAGGTTTCACATACTATACGGTGCATTCGTCCAGTCGCCTCGACCCTATATACCTCACACATTCCCTTGCAGCCAACACTCGACATGCCGAAGTATGGCATCTGGCTTTCTCTGACCACGATGCCTACATCTGCCAAGGCTCGTGGAAATTAAACGTTTCCCATCTGACTGTCCGTGATTGCCGATGGATAGTTGAGGATGCGTGAGCCCTCTGTCGTCGACGTCGCCCCGCATACACATCCACCTTATCCTGGTGGCTATCCTGTGTCAAACCAGCTCTACGCATGGCACTGATGGGATATGGCAAAGACTTCAAAGCTTGGCAAGCGAGCACCATGGACTTTCATTGTGCAGCTCTTTGTGACTGCACTTCAATGGCATTCTCTCCCGTTCGTCAGACGATAGTGCATCACGGTAAAGCGCAGATCACTTCACTCATGCAACGATGCTTGGAAGGGACCCTTGTCAGATCCTGCACCCGTGACTGTACTCACGAAACGCCATCGATGTACTAGTACCTTCTCACACAACGCCGATGTCGTCGTCGAGCTCTCATTCACGACCTCACCGATGCGGAAGGATGAAGATATACTACGCAATGCGTCATAGGACACGCTTTCTATTCTTATTTACGCTGGCTGTACACTGCCGTCCACATCCCTTGACCTTAACTGAGGAGGTAGCAGCACTGACTGTCAACACCATGGAAGAGGACGTGGCTCAAGAACTTCAGGAACAAGTGACCTTCGATGAAGTCCTAGATGCTGTCAAGCTGGGAGCTGCCAACAAGTCCCCAGGACCTGAGAGCCTCCCGATCGAATTTTACAAGTATTTTAGTTACCTTTTGGTACCTACTAGGACGTTCATCCGTCGTGAACTGATGTCACCCACGACGACGATCCCAGCCACTTTCCTTGATGGTGTCATTATCCCGGTCCCTAAGCCACAAGGGTGATCACAGATCTGCGATTACCAGCCCATCACTCCACTCAACAGTGACATGAAAATTTTTACCTATTTGCTGGCCTCACGACTCAAGAAGGCAGCAAGATACGTCACTTCCATTGATCAGATTTTGCTGGGCGGTAACAACAACATCCATACGTCCCTTTGCCGTTACAGGGACATGATCGTGCTCGCGCAGTCGCAACATTTACCTGGCCCGTTAGCTTTGTAAGTAGGCTGTTTAGGTTCTTACGTTGGTAACGCTACGTAGCGCTCTATATGAAAATCACTGACTGTGCTGTGTGAAGGCTGTGGTTGGTTCGCATTGTTGGAGTATATGCTAGTGTAGTGTTGGGCAGTTGGCTGTTAACAGGGCGTAGCGTTGCGCAGTTGGACGTGAGCCGCCAGCAGTGGTGGATGGGGGGAGAGAAATGGCGGAGTCTTCAGAGCGAATGATCTGGACGTGTGTCCATCAGAGACAGTGAATTTGTAAGACTGGATGTCATGAACTGATATACATATTATGATTTTTGAACACTACCTTTTATTTAGCTGGCAGTAGTGGCGTTCGCTGTATTTCAGTAGTTCGAGTGAAGAAGATTTTTGTGAGGTAAGTGATTTGTGAAAGGTATAGGTTAATGTTAGTCAGGGCCATTCTTTTGTAGGGATTATTGAAAGTCAGATTGCGTTGCGCTAAAAATATTGTGTGTCAGTTTAGTGTTGATCAGAATAGGTAAAGAGCAAAATGTCTGAGTACGTTCAGTTCTGCTCAGCTGTTTGAAAATCAAATAATCTAAGAAGTTTTTCAGCACAGTAATTCATTAATTTTCCTAAGGGGACGTTTCATATGTCGACCCTTAGCCGATGATACCTCACTGGAATCTTCTGATTTTTTCTTGTAATTTGTGTAATTAGTGTTGCTATTGTTTATTGCTAGAGCGTAATTATAGAGAGAATTTCCTTTGTAGTTGTAGTATTTCATTGTTGTACAGTAAAACAGTTGTGGCATGCATGTAGATTTTCACCAAGTATTTCGCAACTGCGCTTACAATTAATGAGATATTATTTTCATTGCTATGTTAATGTGTTTTCTTACTTTGCTCTTCAAATTGTGCTTTTCTGTGTTACCGTGTGTAATATTGTGACAATAATGGCATGTGAAAAACGTAATACTAGGCTCCAAAGTAAACTGAGAAATGACAGTGAAGACGAAAGCAGTGCTTTAGCGCCACCGTGTAATGAATTAACTAATGTTCAAAGTAGTAATTTGGTAATTGTGCATAGGGAAATGGAGCGGACTGCAAATAATGGTGTAGACAGTGAAACAATTAGTGAACAGGGAAGCATTATCGATCGATGGGTAGGCAACAGCTCGCCTCAGGAATCCGAAATGACAGGACACAATCTCGCAAATACTGTAGATTCAGGTTTTGGGTCCTCACCGTTTTCTCAGATAAGTCAAGACATATTTTCTGCTTGTCAAAATGTGAATGTTGCCGGTGCAAATGCACTGCTGAAAAGGACTGAGGAACATGTTTCACACACCAGTGCATTGTTATTACAATTAATACAACAAATGGGACAAAAACTTTAAAAGTTAGACACAAAATCTTCGAAAGTTAGACACAATGGAATAAAATCTTCAAAAGTTAGAAACCACGCTTGTAACGCAAATTATCGACCTGTGAAATTTTTTTTATGAGACTGTCACTATAGCGCAAACTGCTGCCGTAAATATTTCGGTAAGAAAGCTAAGTGACCTTGACGTAATGTGCTGTAGGTGCCAAGCTATGCAACAGTCACCTGAAAAAAAAAAAGCCGTGCCTTTCAGAGGCACAACAAAAAAAAGGAGACACCATTAACCTCGCTATTGACATTTCCTTGTAGAAAGCATTTGAAATAAGACACGCTCATACTTGAAACATATGATTACAGTTTTGAACTCACACTTTCTGATATTTACTGAAATGCCTTATGAAATGACGAGAAATATTTTATGTCTATACACCTGATTATGACTACTGTCTTTCTAGTTGAGAGATTTTTTTTTGCTGCCTTATGAAATGCCATATGGCTAGTGAATGATGTTTCATGCCTTCCTTTGTATATATATTTGCCTATTTCGTTTAATATCTAGTTTCTAGCTGCACTGCAGCATTGGTTAAAATAAAATTTAATAGATGTACTAATGTAAATATTTTCTGTCTACAGCTCCATTAAACAACAATTTTATGATCTACTTTCTCAAAAAATGGGAACAGAAATAGATATTTCCCTTCACAGGAATTGCATAAATAATTTGTTAACGATTTGGTAACTTGTCTGCTAGGGTAAGTTATCGTGATGCATCACTCTAGTGTTAAGATGTGACACAGGTATTAGACATGGCCATCTTTACTGTAATATTTTTTTCTGCTTGAGCTTTGTCATGTTTAGATATAAGTTATTGCATTTGCTGCTGCTGTTTGGCAGACATAGTGCTACTAAATTGCACTTTGTATTACTCTGTTAAGCCAGTTTTACTACTAATTTATTTTTCTTGTTTGCTGCACAGTGCCTTATATTAGTTGTAATATTGCAATTGCTTTGCTAATTTAGATTTACTGCTGCTAGCTTTGCCAATTTGTATGTTTTGTCATTGCTGTTTGTGTTAATTTGTTGTGTGTTGCTGCATTGCCTCGTCCCTTAGTATATATATCTAAGCTCAGTAGATTTAAGTTAGATTAAGAAGGGGTAGACTATGCAAGAAAATGAGTTTCGATGAATTGGAAGAAATGCATAGAGAAGTTATACAAAAAAGTTTGTAAAAAAGGGGTACTGTACAATGAAGAATAATTATTTTGAATAATGATATGAATAGAATACAGAAAGCAGGTATCAGTAGGACTTTTTGGGAATAATGATGAATGAATGGAGATCTCCAAGAAGTAAAGAAAGTTTTGTTTGCAATATACTGCAGTAAAACAAACCCTGTCCTACCCATTTGTGTTATTCCTCTATGTGTTTGTGTACTCTTGTGTATTTGTGTTTTTCCTGTCTTTATGTGTTTATCTGAAAAGAGTTATGTTGTAGAATTTCTCTAATAATATGTTATTTACTTTGTGAAGATGTTTAGACATTATTTATTCTGGCTTTTTTTTTTTTAATGCTAGTCTGTGAAATTAATGTTTCGAAACGATTCTCATTATTTTATTTATTTACTTATGTCATGATTCCTGTAACACTGATGTATCTGTTTATTTCTATTATTTTGTAAAGCCCATATTACTGCAAATGTTATCTGTATTGTTATGTTCTTTAATGATGTATTTTGTACCTTTGTTATTGTATTCTCATGTTACAAAATTACAATTGACACCAGTTCATCAAATTAAGTAACTTGTAAGCATTCATTTCACTGCACACATTTCTGTTGGTCATAGTATATGCACAATATGTGAAAAAAAGAGGACTGTTAGTGTTTGGACGTGTGTTAATAACTTAGCAATGGACTGATTAACAGCATTGCTGCTTCTAAGGACAATTCCAAAAACTTTGTGAGTGCACAAGTGATGGTTTATGAACTTGCTATATTCTCCACAAGACTCTTCGATCGTGATTGTGCACCTGCACAGTCGCAACAGATGGCTGCTGGCATTGTCTACAAGGACTACAGTGGGTCTGCATCTTTGCTGGCCCACCAATACCATTATTTCTATAAGGACTGCAGTGGGTCTGCACCTCTGGTGGCCCACCAATACCGTAATCTCTAACAGGACTACAGTTGTCTGCTCTGTGATGACCTACCTACCAATATTCTTCAACTTCGACTGACTCTGCTGTGGGTTTGCTCTGTTGTGGGCCATTACCTGTCTCCATGTCAAGAGTAAGCACTGTCTTTCCGTTGGAAGGACAAAACTACTTCTTCAAGACTGCATGGAATTCCACTACTTCCGTGTGCATTTTTTTTACTAATGAGACTTTGTAAAAAAGAACTGTAATTGATCAGGACCGTCTCTATGAGAACAATTTTTGCTTTTGACCAACAGTGTATCAATAAGTGTGTGCATCTCATATCTCTGTTATTGTAAATATGAAAAAATTTTTTCAAATCTGTATTGGAGATTGCCCAAAACAATTTGTAAATTTTTTTGTGGGGAGCATGGGAGCTATGTAAGTAGGCTGTTTAGGTTTTTATGTTGGTAACGCCACGTAGCGCTCTATATGAAAATCACTGACTGTGCTGTGTGAAGGCTGTGGTTGGTTTGCATTGTTGGAGTATATGCTAGTGTAGTGTTGGGCAGTTGGCTGTTAACAGCGCGTAGCGTTGCGCAGTTGGAGGTGAGCCGCCAGCAGTGGTGGACGTGGGGGGAGAAATAGCGGAGTTTTCAGAGCGAATGATCTGGACGTGTGTCCATCAGAGACAGTAAATTTGTAAGACTGGATGTCATGAACTGATATACATATTATGATTTTTGAACACTATCTTTTATTTAGCTGGCAGTAGTGGCGCTCGCTGTATTGCAGTAGTTCGAGTAACGAAGATTTTTGTGAGGTAAGTGATTTGTGAAAGGTATAGGTTAATGTTAGTCAGGGCCATTCTTTTGTAGGGATTATTGAAAGTCAGATTGCGTTGCGCTAAAAATATTGTGTGTCAGTTTAGTGTTGATCAGAATAGGTAAAGAGCGAAATGCCTGAGTACGTTCAGTTCTGATCAGCTGTTTGAAAATCAAATAATCAAAGAGGTTTTTCAGCACAGTAATTCATTACTTTTCCTAAGGGGACGTTCCAGCATCGCTTGACTTCAGTCAGGCATTCGACCATGTCGACCATACCTTTCTGAAATCGGTCCTCCAACACATGGGTTTTCTGGCACGTTTAGTAACAGTGGTAATGCGGCTCTTGAGGGAGGCGACTTCAGGAATACTCTGTAATGTTCGCCTCACTGCGCCTCTAGCTATCGAGCGCTCTGTCCGACTGGGTTGCCAACTTTCCACGATACTATATGCTTCGGCATTAGAGCCGCTACTCCAGGGGCTTCGCCAACGCCTGGTGGGCATGACATTGCAAGGGCACCGCTTCCGTTGTACAGCGTATGCTGACGATCTAGTCCTATACCTCCGCAATGAAGACGATGTTCGCGCGGCTCTGACTTGGGGGACAACATATGGGGAGGCATCGGGCAGTTCTCTTAACATTTCCAAATCGAAGATTCTGCTCATTGATGAGGGCCTACCTGAGAGATATGTCGCTCCTCTAACTGTGGCCACCAGCGTTCGCTGTTTGGGCACTGATTTTATGAATGACCTCTGTCGTTCAGCGGCAACCAACAGTAGATGTCTCCTCCAAACTATCAGGGCTGGCGTTGTGGACCACCGGCATAGATCCCTCGACACTGTACAGCGTGCGCAATACGTGAATGTTTACCATGCCTCACGCATCTTCCATGTGGCACAAATGTTCCCGGTTCCGATTACCCTCGCTCGTCGTATGTTGATGGCGACGGGATCCTTTGTCTGTACCGGGATGTTATTTAAAGCTCAATATTTCTCCCTTGCCCTCCTGCGCTAGCATCGTGGAGTGGGCTTATTCCATGTGCCAGACAGAGTTACGGCACTTTTCGTTAACTCCCAGCTGAAAGACTGGCGTCGCTGCCCGACGAGCCTCAAAATGGCTCTGAGCCTTATGGAACTTAACTTCTGAGGTCATCAGTCCCCTAGAACTTAGAACTACTTAAACCTAACTAACCTAAGGACATCACACACATCCATGACCGAGGCAGGATTCGAACCTGCGACCGTAGCAGCAGCGCGGTTCCGGACTGAAGCGCCTAGAACCTCTCGGCCACAACGGCCGGCCGACGAGCCTGACCAGACTGCTTTTGCATGAATATGCGCCAGTCTCCATGTCAGCCGCAGCCATGTTATCAGACATTCCACTCACCCTTTTATCACTTTAGGCACTTTTTTCTTGAATTGAGTTACATCCTGCACTCCTTACCCCTTCCACATATACTCCAGACAAAGGCTGCACATGACACATTACAAATGTGTCAGACCCCCAATCCCATCGAACACAAGTTTCCCCAGATCATATGGCGTCGTGTGTGGAAAGCGGTGCATGCTGGTTATCTCGACACCAGCGTTCAGTCCACCTGGTATATCACTGTCAATGGCAATCAGGTCAACCAGTTTCGTTTGCACCGCATCCGCCTCGCTGAGACACGCCTCTGTGTTCACTGTGGTGTGGAGAACACAGACGCTCATCAGTTCTCATGTTGTGTCTGGAGGCTCGCGCAGTGTATCTTGGCTGTCCTTACCCGACAGACGCCTGCTGACGATTTTATTCCCCGATGTGATTCATTACCCCACAACAAAAACTAACGCTGTGAATTGGATACGCGGTCATACGGTCCGCTATCTTTTTGGCCCCGATGCGAAATCTGAACTAGGTTATTGGACATACCTTAACGATCGACACTGTGCACTTGTTCGCAACCCCAAATACAAGCAGTTCTTTTACAATTTTCTACGAAGCGCCTTTCATGACCCGCCTTCCAGCTGGAACGTGCAAGCCATGAGATGTTGACTTTTTTTTTTTTTTTTTTTTTTTTTTTTTTTTTTTTTTTTTTTTTTTTTTTTGCTGACATGATGTTCTGAACGCACTACAGACGGAATCTCCATTAAAATTTCGAGAAGACACGTTTGGAAGTTCCGCCAATCGGAAAACGCTGGAGACTCCAGAATTCTGGTACATAGACTAAAATAATGAAAAACAATTAATAAATAAAAAGAATACAAAAATAAAATTTAAAAAACACAAATAAAAATAAAAGGAAATAAAAGTATACACTAAAAATGCAAAAAAAATGCAATAAAATAAACTAAAAAAAACAAAAGCCCGTACATACCATACTTTTTATTTTCATTGCTACTCTCTATATTCTTGCCCCTACTTTCTTCCTTTTCTACACCCTTGTAATGACAGGTTAGTTGTTTTGGGATAGGTGTCGATAGGCGCCAACGCCTGAAGAGGTGCATTTTATTTCTTTTTATTTATTTATTTATTTATATATTATTATTAAGTAACAAGTGGCGATGGCAAGTAGAGATTTTCTTTTAGTTTCCCTTTCCTGTCCAGGGGCGAGAAAAAAAGTGGGCTAGGGGTGAAATAAAAGAAAAAAATAGCGCAACGGCCATGGTAAATAGCTGGGAAACGGAGAACCCGCGTTCGAATTTCAAGGAGACTGTACGGTTTTCATTTTTCTTTTATATTGTAGTTCTTGTTTTTAAAAATAGGCAAGAAGATCTTGGTTCAAGTCCTGGCTGTGGAACAGGTTTTAATTCATGTCTTCAGCTTCCATCATTATCGTAGATAAAAACGAGACTCAAATGCCTCGAGGAAAATTTAGTTATAAGATCTATTATTTTCTAATAATTAAGGTGCTTAACTTAAGCATCAGATAGTACATATTTGTTCACATGATTGATGGCTTAAATAAATTAATCGCAACCATGCCACATTGCACTTGTTGGTTTGTTTTGTAAATTAAGATTTAGTTTAAGCCACTACATTGCATTTATGTACGCGGCATTATATATCTGTGTCATCTGCGATTCAGCCTTGTCAACCAGCATTACAAATACACGCGCTCACTGTTTACGTGAATGTATTTTAGTAAACTTACATTTTGCTGTTCTTATTTTCACATGATTGTGTGTGCATGATTTGAAAATTACAATTTCAACGGTTTCTGTATCTTGTAGTGTGATGCGAAACAATCATAGTATAAGGCATAACCAGACCTAGTAATAGTAATTAGCTTGTTAGAGAGAATGTAATCGAACTCGTTTCGCCATACTGCGGTATATTAAGCGTTTGACTCTCAAGTGGTGGCAAAAGCTTGAGAAATTTCTGTTTAAATCAGTTTTACGCAACAGAAGCGTGGTACTCTTTCGTCATGCTAACAGCAAACAGCAACAAGGGGAACAGACTGTAATCTGAATTAGAAGGATCAGTTATTAAAATAATTGGTAAACAACAACCAAAAAGTAAACTACCGAAAGTAATAACGTCGCAATACATGTTACGTTCGTATACACTACCCTCACCAATGAGCAAGCTATCATTTTCTTGTGTGAGTGGCATGCCTTTCCCGGATATGAGGTTCGAAGTTATTCCTACGTTCCTCTTCGTGGTGGAATCAGACAAAGGCATATTAGATGAAAGATATTAGCAAAAGCATTTTAATGCCTATAGTTTCAATAGAAACTGATCTTCCAGTCAGTACAGAAATCTTTTAAAACCGTAATTATAGCCCCTCACCTTCAGTTTAGGAAAAAATAAGAAAATATACTATCGTTACTTCCTATCGCAGTCAAACAGAACGCATTACAACAAGAAAAAGATCCGCAACCTACAGTTTAGGGAAAGGTAGAGAAGGAAATCCTGTGTAGTTGTAAGTTATTCCACAGTGTAACAAATCACG